>NC_039364.1:219037794-219069268 GCF_003573695.1 Papaver somniferum | reverse complement strand
TCTTTTTTTTTTCATCTCTTTTTCTTTTTCAACATTTTTTTTTCATGGTATCTCAATCACTCTAATTCACCCTAGCATTGGTAACAACTTGAATCGTGGGCCCCACCTATCACTTAGAGAAACATAGTTTAAAAACAAAATAAAATAAAAATAGAAGTGAAAAGGACTCAACGAGATATGGTGAAACTATCATGTTATTTCTAACACCTGAGCTCTGTGCTTTTATGAATAGACTCTTCTAGATGTTTCCATCTAATCAGATTGGTTCTTCAACTCCTACAACCAAAATGCTTCCATCCAGTTAGATTAGTTAGTGCAATCCTCAATAGGCATAATTTCTAAGCTCTGGAGTTTATTTATTGCAACTAAAAGCCAAAAAGTGTTTCTTCCCCACCCCCAAACTTAAATCTAACATTGTCCTCAATGTTTCTACTTATGAAATTAAAGCACATACAAGGAGAAAATGTTACCACTGGAGGGAAAAGAAATAAGGAAGGATATTACCGTATCACAAGAACGCGGGAGCCTCCCAGTAAATGCTAAATTTATAGTCATTAGCTAGACATCAAATACCTCAAAAAGAATTTTCACCTTCCAAAGTCGTATACCAATAGTCGAAACAATTGTGGGTCCATAAGACCAAATAGAACTGCCACTAATAGGAGACAAATAGTCAAGAACATAAAAATGAGCAGAAAGAGCACAACCTGATCTAAAGTTTCTCGCAAGACAATTGGATTTATATGGAGTGCCCAATTGGTCTTCATATGAGTGTCTCGGGAAACATATTCATCCGAAAAACGGGCCTCTAACATATGGATTTTCTCCTGGACAGTATCAGGAGGATCGGGTTGTGGAGTCTGAATAGACTCAGGGAATACCTCACTAGGCTCGAGTCCCAAGTTAGGGACTTCCAATGGGGATACTTGACTATCACAAGAATCATTACTACCTCCAAACATAGGGTTTTCACTACTCTCAGTCAAACCTTTAATTATTGCTTGGATTTCCGAATCTTCGGAGTCCTTGAAATGCTCAAGAGCTTCTTGTAGTTCTACAGTAGGTTCACCTATCTGTCTTAGTAAGATTGTCTCATCAAATGCATCCACACAATCATTAAATAAAGTGTCATCCCAATTATCCTGAATTTGAACTAAAGTGATAATCATATTCACTTCCTCTAAATCATTGGAAGGTTGTCTAGTAACATTAAAAACATTCAGTTCAGTGGTCATATTACCAAAGGATATGTTCATGAGTCCAGTCCTACAATTGATGATAGCATTAGATGTGGCTAAGAATGGGCGACCTAAAATCACCGGGACGTGAGCACTTGGGTCCTGAACTGGCTGGGTGTCTAGGACAACAAAATCAACTGGATAAACAAACTTATCAACCTCAATTAGAACATCCTCTATGACACCACGAGGGACTTTGACAGACCTATCAGCTAATTGTAGTGTCATGTTGGTCGGTTTCAGCTTACCAAGACCTAACTGGGTGTACACATGATACGGGAGTAAGTTAACACTAGCTCCTAAGTCAAGTAATGCCTTATCGACCATGTGATTACCAATTGCACAAGATATGGTAGGGCATCCAGGGTCCTTGTACTTATGGAGTGTTTGGTTCAGAAGAATTGAACTTACTTGACCAGCTAAAAAGGCTTTCTTATGGACATTAAGGTTACATTTTCGTGTACAAAGATCCTTAAGGAACTTGGAATAAGATGGTAGTTGCCTAATTGCTTCTAGTAACGGAAGGTTTATGGTAACTTTCTTAAAAACCTCCATTATGTCATTAAAGTTTGATTCATTTTTTGTTGGTGCCAATAACCGGGGAAATGGGGCTCTGGGGACAAAACCAGGCTCAACAGGACCCTCATTGGTCTCTTTAGAGACTCTATCAGTCTCCTCATTTTCTGGCTCATAAGGGTGAACTACAGCATGTTCACTTTCAGGTATGTCAACCTTATTATCAACTTTCTTTCCACTCCTAAGGGTCGTGACAGCATTCACATGATTGTACGATTTCTCTCCTCTAGGGTTAGGATCAGTATGACTAGGGAACCTTCCATCTTCTCTCTCACTTATAAACTTAGCTATTTGTCCTACTTGAAGTTCTAACTTGGCAAGACTCTGGGAAGTATTCTTCAATTCCTGCCTAGTTTCTTGTTGAAAACTCATGTGGTTCTTTGATAACATGTCATGGTTACTTACTAACATAGTGATGGCTTCCTCTAAGGTAGAGATCTTTTTCTCGGAAGTGTTCTGAAACTGGGTTTGACCTGAAGATTTCTTAAAACCAAAACCTGGGGGGGGGGGGGGGGGGGGGGGCTGAGAATTGCTAGACTGGCCTTGACTCTGGCCCTTAGACCAAGAGAAAGTAGGATGGTTTCTCCAACCAGGGTTGTAGGTTTCTGAGTATGGGTCAAACTTCTGACGGTTCTCAAACCTAGCATTGTTATAGACAGCATGGTCTTGTTCTTCACTAACCTGACCTTCCCATAATGAATTATCGGGCTCTATTCCACAACTAGAGACTTGAGAGGCTCTATTAGGTTCAACAAGGGACCTATTTTTAGACTGGCCCATTTCCAAAGCTTCTAACCTTCTAGATAAAGCAGCAAACTTAGCATCTGAACCAAAACTTGTATCTACCACATTGGTGCTACTTCTATTGACTAAGAGTCGTTTAGGGGGTTCAACACAAGATTCCCACTGTTGGGATTTTTCAGCGATAGCTCCTAAGAAGGTAAAAGCATCATCAGCATTTTTACTAGTGAACTCACCAGCGCACATAGACTCAACCATGGCTTTGGTCGAATAGTCTAAACCATCATAAATAATCTGTACGAGTTTCATATTATCAAATCCATGGTGAGGACACTGAGATAGGAGATCATTGAATCGCTCTAAAAACCTATAAAGAGACTCTCCCTCTTGTTGCACACTAGCACTAATTTTCTGCCTAATAGCTGCAGTTTTATGCTTAGGGTAGAATTTCATATAGAAGGCAGCGATAAGTTCCTGCCATGTTTCTATGGATTCAGACGGTAGGTTGTTCAGCCAGGTCTTGGCTTTATCTCTCAAGGAAAAGGGAAACATTTTAAGTTTCAAGACTTCATCAGTAAGGTCTTTTATTCTAATTGTCCCACAGATTTCCTCAAAGTCCCTAATATGAAAATAAGGGTTCTCATCATCTTTTCCTAAGAATATAGGGATCATCTGAAGAATACTAGGTTTTATCTCGAAATTAGCCGTAGTGGCTAGCAATTTAATGCATGAAGCTCGGTTGGTCCTAGTTGGGAACATGTAATCTTTCAAAGTTGCCATCGCTGGCACAACAGAAGTACTAGGGGTACTTTTATCACTCAGAGATAAATTCTCAAAACTGAAGTTTCCAAAAACAGGGCTCTCAAAAGAAGAGTCTTCGAGCTCCCTTCTTAAATCAGAAGAACTACTAGATTTTTCGCTAATCAATCGACCTAGAGTATCTCTTTTCCAAGCCCTAACAAAATCGGGCATACACTAAAAAGAATTCAAAAAGAAATAAAAAAAAAATCCTAACAGGAAGGTTCTAGCAATCACACAGCAGGCTGACTCGACTTTACCAGAGCAAACCTAAAGATTTCTAGCAAACAACAAGCATGATGGCTCCACTTAGATTGTTTCTAGACCAGCTTCTAATCCTTCGAAAGGGAATTCGTTAAAATTTAAGCAAACCCCTCTGGAATCAATCCGAGTTAAAGCAAGTTGAATCGAGGCGAGGGAAGCTCAATGGAGCTTTGATACCCAAAACCTCACCGATCCAATGCGGCGCAGTCACGCATTCAACTCGCAGAAACCGTCAAGAACTTCGAGGTGTGCTTAAAAGAGTAACCAATATTTTTCGAATGATTGTCCTGTTAAGCTCGATACCCTATAGGTCTCTTTCTAGTCCAAATTTTAGGCTTAGGTTCGCTTTAAGTTTCGTTTTCCTAAGGCGGGCAAGAAGGGAGCGGTGATGAAATCCGAACCCTTATCTTATATGGTCCAATCCTTGCCCTTTACTAGGAATTTAAAAACAGTCCATATTCAAGTCCTCAGCATATATTCACCTTAAGGAGTCCAGTAACCCGCTTGCAGGAGATTCGCGGGTGTTTAGAATTTTACCTCCCGTACCAGACGGGCGAAGAACCGCTGAAGTCGACTCGGGCCACGACTCCTATGCCGTGTGCGAACCCGAGGGGCCGAGACGATATCGTAATCGTCGTCCTTCCCTCACACAGTTTATATTTAAGGGTACCCTTCCGTAGGGTTTAAAAATAAAAATAAAAATGTCCCAAAATTAATGTCCAAAGTCCATAAAAAAAATACAAAAGAAAAGAAAGTCTAAAAAAAAAAAATTACAAAAATAAAAATGTCTCTCTTTTTTTTTTCTCTCTTTTACAAAATAAAGAAAATCTTCTTCTTTCGCTCCTTTAGCTTTGCTTTTCGCTCCCAAACTTTAAGTAAATCACCACAAGCTTTGGAAAAATTGTCTTTCGCTCCAATCTTCAAAAATCTGCAAGGAAACAAAAAAAACCCAAAAAACGTAAAGAAGAACAAAAATAATAAAAAAAAAATGCTAACTAAACACAGGTCCGCGTCGGCGGCGCCAAAAATTTGATGGTTTATCAAAAGTGATTGTAGTTGTAGTGGTAAAACGGATTCGTATCAGACTTGTGAAGAAAACAATTTTTATAGATTTAAATTAAACATGCAACTAAATAAAATAATTCAAAGTTTTGGAGAAAAATACCAAGACTAGGATTCCACCATTGACCAAATAAATAGTAAACTCTAAATAATATTCATGCAATTTTATCTTTAAAAATAATTCTAATATTTGCCTCAAGTATATTCTTGAAGTAATAGTTGTAATCAAAGAGTATAAAACATCAAAATTATTTAAAACCCAGCATGCTTCATCAAATTAATTCACAACTATTCAATAAGAACTAATATTTCAATTCAATCCCATGCAAATAATCAAATAATAATATTTCAAATAAATAATAAAATTAGAATTATACCAATTAATGTGGAACAATGGCTTCCTCCGTCGCCTTGGCTAATGGGTTTAGCTCTTCATGGTAAAAACACACACAAAATAATCACTCATGGCTGAATAGGTGTTTTTATTGAAGAAATAAGATGAAACAGAAATTCGCAACGCTGTAGAAGTGTTACAGCGTCGCTGTTACAAAACAGATGATGCTGTTTATATACGATAATAATGATATGCTGTAGATAAACGACAGTTTGATTTCGCTGTAAGCACTGTGGAAAAACGACTGACTCTGCGAGTCGTTCTTCCTTCTTCGTCTTCCTCCTCGAGCAGCAGCAGCAGGTATGATTTCTGTTCTTCGTTTCGGCTCTGAACTCTCTCCTAATTCTCTCCTAAGGTTTTCCAAACTTTTCTTTGATGTAAACCAACACTTATATAGCCCAACAGATCCATAAATCTCGACTAAATATGCGATTATTCTTTTTCTTCTTCTCATGCAGTTGAAACGATAATCGCTTCTGTTGAGCTT
The DNA here is from genome assembly GCF_003573695.1 of Papaver somniferum. Lineage (NCBI taxonomy): Eukaryota > Viridiplantae > Streptophyta > Magnoliopsida > Ranunculales > Papaveraceae > Papaver > Papaver somniferum. Next base: position 219,063,708 of record NC_039364.1, on the reverse strand, counting down.
TTTCACGTGCTGTTGGCTATAAAATAGCTACCAAACTCTTCCATAATCTTGAATAGGACCATGTACATGTTAATCCAGCGTCAAAGTCCTCCAGAAATCTCTCAAAAATATTCTAAAAACTCAACAAAAACACGTCTCTCTGTTGGAAACTTTGAAACCCTCTCTCGGCCATTCCAGCCCAATTGGTTGGTTCCAATCGATTGTACTAGGCCTGTTTAGTCCATCCAAGTCCAGCCCAACTGATTTCGGCGATTGAATCTCGTTAAAACTCCATCAAAATTCGATTATCAATCTGCCAGTGAACTTCCCGCCAATTTTCCAATTCAAAACGTGAAGAAGGTGGGTGCCCTTATCCTGTGCTGTTCTCCCTTTAACAGCTGCCTGGAAACAGGTCACCCCTTAGTAATTAGGTTACCCCTTATCCAAAATCGAGGGTCCGTATAGTGATTTCTCTGGGACATTTTCCGCACTTTTTTCGGGGTTCCTCCGGGATATTCCTGGGGTACTTCCGGTACAATTCTGGGGCGCTTCCGGCACGTTATCAACGGAGGTCCAAATGCCGCATTTTTAGCCAATTTCGCCACAAAGCCGTATTCTTCCAAAAACACCTACAAATAAATAAAATAACCAAATAAGTACGATATCGAGCACTAACAATATATACAAATGAGCTATATTAGACACATAAATGCGTCTATCAACAACTACCCGAGGATGAAGTTCAGGAAGCTGCACAACAGTTGCAAGATGGCACGAATTCTACCACTGATGATCTTGAGACGGTTAACATCGGCACAGAGGAAGATCCAAGACCGATCTTGGTCAGTTCTGCGCTATCACCGGAAGAGCGTGCAGGTCTGGTAGATCTTTTGAAGGAGTATCGGGATATATTTGCTTGGACGTATGAAGAAATCCCTGGCCTGGATAACAAACTGGTCACTCACCGTCTACATATCATTCCTGGCTCTAAGGCTGTCAAACAACCACCCAGGCAGTTCAGGCATGAGGGGAGCAAATCAAGGCCGAAATTCAAAAATTGCTGGTAGAAGGATTTATCAAGCCTATTCAGCATCCAACCTGACTGGCTAATATCGTCCCAGTTAAGAAGAAAAATGGCCAAATCAGATGCTGTGTAGATTTCAGAAACCTAAATAAATGTTGCCCGAAGGATGACTTTCCTTTAACCAACATTGATATGCTCGTTGATGCGACCAGCGTCCACGGTATGTTCTCATTCATGGATGGGTACAACCAAATCAAAATGTTCGAACATGATGCCGCCAAGACCGCGTTTCGCACTCCCATTGGGAATTTTCATTACACTGTGATGCCCTTTGGGTTGAAGAATGCTGGCGCCACCTACCAACGATCCATGAAAGCAATATTTCATGATATGATGCACAAGCAAGTAGAAGATTATGTTGACAATGTCGTGGTGAAATCGAAAGCTCGAACATCCCATATAAAAATTCTGAGACAAGTGTTTGAAAGATGCATAGAATACAAGTTGAAGATGAATCCTCTAAAATGCGCTTTTGGAGTTTCTTCTGGAAAGTTTCTGGGATTCTTGGTCACTGCCGAAGGGATCAAAGTCGATCCGGACAAAGAGAAATCCATCTCCACCATGCCTCCTCCACGCACTGTGAAGGAACTGCAGAGCTTCATGGGTAAGGTGAATTACATCAGTCGCTTCATACCAGGATTAGCTCAACTTATTGCTTCGTTCACCCCTCTGCTGAAGAAGGGAGCGAGCTTCACGTGGACGGATGTTCAGCAGGAAGCATTTCAGAAAATACAACAGAGGTCTCCAGTGCAGGGTCGAACGTTGATATTATACACAGCCTCCAGTGATGTTGCTATTGGAGCACTACTGGCTCAAGAAGACGAAGAAGGCGTCGAGCATCCAATTTACTATTTCAGCCGAACCATGAAGGATGCTCAACTCAGATACCCGAAAGCTGAAAGAGCATGCCTGGCGTTAGCTCATGCAATGCAAAGATTCAGGAATTATTTATTATCCAACAGAGTTGTGCTTGTATCCAAAGCTGATCCCATAAAGTTTTTACTCTCAAAGCCCGCTCTGATAGGAAGACCTGGAAAGTGGCTGCTTCAGATGTCGGAATTCGACATAGTATGTGTTTTCCCCAAAGCAATCAAAGGTCAAGCAGTAGCAGATTTACTAGCAGCGTTCCCAGGAGAAGATTCCGCGACATTACCAGATGATGTACCAGGAGAACTTCCAGGAATCTCAGTCGTTAAAGAAGAAACATGGTTGTTGTACTTTGATGGATCCGCCACTCCTAGTAATGATACTGGAGGAGCGGGCATACTCTTGGTCTCGTCATCAGGAGAGGTATTCTCACACTCATTCAAGCTGGATTTCCACTGTACAAATAATTTAGCAGAGTATGAGGCCTTCTTGCTAGGATTATCCTTAGATAAACAAGCAGGAGCAATGCATCTGGAGATCAGAGGAGATTCAAAACTACTAGTCAATCAAATGAATTGGGTGTACTCTCTCAAAGAGATAACACTTGCTCCATTCAGGGCTGAAGCACAGCGACTCCTGACTCATTTAGCCAACGCGACCATCACCCATACTGGCCGAACCAACAATAGGCATGCTGATTGCTTAGAAACTCTTGACTCCAAGTTGCAATTCGAAGGATCAGAGAAATCCATCATAGTGCAAAGATGAGCCGTGTCATCCACGTGGCTTAATCAAACTGAAGAAGCTCAAGAAAATGACTGGAGAGCACCTATCATTCATGAACTGAGCATCTCCATTATAGAAGGGACGATCAGCCTTAAAGAACTGAAGAACTTCTTCTTGCTTCATGGAGCCTTATACCATCGTAACCCGGATGCATCTCTATCACGATGCCTGGGTGATGAAGAAGCGAAAGAAAAACTCGAAAGTGTGCATCAAGAAGTGTGCGGACAGACGCTGGTGATAACACTTTATAGAAGACTCTAGAGACTCGGGTACTATTGGCCTTCCATGGAAGCACAGTCGAGGAATTTGCAGGGAGATTGTCCTAATTGTCAGACACCTCCTCATCATTTCGAGGTGCTAACACTCCTTCACACTGCGGACTGGAGGCAGCCTTACATCGAATATCTTCGAGACAACAAATCTCCACCAGAAAAGAAAGATGCAATGAAACTCATACAAAGAGCTAAGAGATTTGTTTTTCTTGACGGAATCTTATACCACAAAAGCTTTGGAGGAGACTTGTTGAGATGCCTAGCCGAAGATGAAATCCTGACAATCCTGAAAGAAACTCATGAAGGAGAACACCAGGGGAAAAGAAGTTGTTTCTCCAAATCGACGAGAAATACAACTGGCCGACTATGAAAGATGATGCAGCCGCATACGTTCAGATGTGCCATAAATGCCAGATTCACGGTAATCTCATTCATACCCCTTGTCTTCCATTACACTCTGTGAATAGTCCATGGCCTTTCTATAGCTGGGGACTTGATATCATCTGGAAGATCAATCCAGCATCCTCAAAGCAGCATGAATACATCATCACTGCTACTGAGTATTTCACTAAGTGGGTCGAAGCAATCCAGCTCAGAGGTACCACAGGGGTAACTATTGCAGCCTTCATCAAGGAGCATATTATATGTAGATTCGGCGTCCCTAAACATATCATCACAGATAATGGGACTCCTTTCGCCAATCAAGATGTCGAGAAATTACTCAAGGAGTACGGGATTAAACAGATCTTCTCCACACCATACTACCCCCAAGGAAACGGCCAAGCGGAGAGTACCAACAAAACTTTGATCCGGATTATCAGTCGAACAATTTATGACAATCCACGATCGTGGCATGAGCAACTTCCCATGGCTTTGTGGGCTTACAGAACTGCACCAAGGAGATCAATTGGGACGTCACCGTATTCGCTCGTCTATGGGGATGATGCTATACTCCCAGCCGAGATAAAAATTCATTCAGCAAGGATTGCAACGGCTAGCGGAATACAATGGGATGAAGCTGAAGTGTCCAAGTCAAGAGTTGCTGAACTAGACATGCTTGAATCAAGGAGAGATAAAGTAGAAAAGTACGTGGAGGCTTATAAACAGAGGGTATCCAGGGCTTACAACAAAATGGTAAAACCCCGAACTTTTCAAGTAAGAGATTTGGTATTAAAGACAGCAAAGCACATTCAACAAGACATGTCTTCTCCCAAATTCTCTCCGAAATGGGAAGGGACGTATGTTATCATCAAAGAGGTGTCTAGTGGATACTACAAAATTTTAGCACTCAGTGGAGGAAAGGAAGGAAATATTATCAACGACAAATGGCTCAAAGCCTATTACGCTTGATCAACAACAGATAATTAACCTCTATTTCAAATACATCTCAAATTTAATTTATTTCCTTGAAAGAGAATGCAAGATTCTCATTCGTTCATCAAATATTCATCAATTGAACAATAACTCCTCATGCTATCAGATTATTCTACCTTGTCAGAAACCTACATTACAACTCTCCTGAATATTCACTCAGAGCAAACCATCCAGCAATAGATAATCCATATAGGAAACCCTGTCGAGTTTCTTCTGGAAGATCCTAGTCTTTGCCTTCAAATCCTCAACCTCCTTCTCAACCCTCGCTGACTCCAAAGCCAGTATCTTTTCCTCCTCCAGTAAAGCAGTGGTCATGGAGATCGCATCAGCAGCCTCCGCCGCCTTATTGATCTTAATTATCTCAAGACGATGGCGAAGCCATCTCACATTGAATCGAAATATCTCACAATTGGAAATCATCTCATCCCACTTGTGCAGTTCCTGATTCTTGACGTCTCGCAGGTGCATTTGGTTCATTTCTTCAATGATCGGTAGCAGCCCTGCAACTGTAGTCAAGAGAGTGGGTAGAAAACCTTTCCACACTTCCGTAGTAGCAATATGCCCATACGTTTTCCAGATCTTAGTATACAGAGGTGCATGACACTTGGGAATGACAAATCCACCAACCATATCATTGTCTGGGAAAGTGTTAACCAATGGAGCTTCAAACGAGAGTCCAGCTGTCGGGTATTCACAGGCGTGAACACTGTCTTCTGTCTCCACGGATTCTGCAGAATTTTCATATGCTCGATTGCCACTGTCTTCAACCTCGACCACAGTCACGGACTTTCCACTCCTTCTCCTTCTGGCATCAACAACGACACAAACAACCGCCTGTGATGAACGGGGAAGTGTTTAATTTCGCCTAAATTAGACATGGTAAAATTTCAAGGATTATAAGATTGCTTACAGATGATCCAGTCTCAGCAGGAGCCGACCTATACCGGGCAGGAGTTCTAGCAGTCCGCTTGGGCCTTGAATTGTGAGAAGAAAGATTCTTCTGGTTATCCTGCAACAAATCATCTTCTACGATCTGTAACCTCAACTGAACGAGATGGAAAAGATGTGCAACTTACCAATATGGGCGCTTCTACTCCATGTTTCGACTGAAGTCCGTTTTGAGAAAAAGTATTATCAGCAGACATGATATGAGAGGTATGATGATCGAAATTTCTTCTGTGATGAAACTAACTTAGGAATGGAGGAAATATTGGCGCAAGTGATAAACCCTAAATCTACAAAGATATATACAAGATACGGCAGGAACTTATCTCCGATTCATTTACGAGTTTTACTGAAACCTTAAGTCTTGAACAAGGTCAAACTAGAGATGCGGAAGTAAAATAGTGCACTGGGGACTGACCAAGGTTAATTGTGATCGGAAAGTCACACGTCCCCATGTACTATACAACCTATGTTTGGATATTTTCATAAGATGAAGAACCACAAGGGTTAAGGGAGATTACAATGAGTTCGGCATGAAGAGTGGCTCGGTTTGCTTAATTCAATCAAGAAGAACTTGCATTAATAAAATCTCTCGTTCAAAAGTAAGACCTAAATACTTCAATAAAGTTGTTCGAATGAAGACATCTACTACGAAGATTGAGAGTATTCAAATACTAAAAAAGAAAAAAGAGATCGAAAGTAAAGCTACTCGTCAGATCCATCTGAGTTTTCAGATTCGTCATCACTGTCTTTCTCAGAGTTTTCATCACTATCCTTCTCGGAATTCTCTTCTTCGGAATCACTGTCATGACTATTGGTGACGTCTGGATGAGCATAAAAATCATCATATAAATCTGAATCTTCTTCCGCTTCAGCTGCAATATTCATGGGACTTTCGAATTCTTTGGCACACTGATCAGGAAAACCCCAGGCGGTTTCTTCTTCGGAAGCATCATCATCAGAATCAGAGGGTACCCCGTCCAAGAATTGGCATTTTTCCTCAGCTCTATGTATTTTGCGCCGGATTCGATCCTTTGTGCGCTGACGAGCATCTTTCTCATCGTCTTCGGCTTTTCTTTTCATGAGTTCGGCGAAAGTAACTCTCCGCTCATTCGAGGGTATGCTGGGCTTTTCTCCCTCGTCGCGAATTACCTTGGCTCTCGACTTAGCTATGGGAGCTTTGGGATCTTCGTCAGAATCGGAGGAATAACTACGACTGCTGGAAGCCGGCATTTTCTGAAACTAGGAGCATGGAGTTATCGACATGCAGATAAATTCATCCACAAAATGGTAATTCTTGAATCTTACCTCTTTCAATTTCACTAACAATATTGATTGCAATACAAGAGTTAACACACGAAATCAATTCGTTCCTTGAAATCTGCAATAACGAACAACGCTTCATTAGTGCATAAAAATGATTTTCTCATAAAATCATATACATAATTTTCATAATGTGAAAATTCACACGACTGAACTATGATATTTACAATAAGACATGACTTCATCACAAATAAGTTGTATAGTTTAAAGGTTACTCAAAACCCATGTCTTGATTTTACAAAACAATAATTAATGCAATTTGTTCATATAAATTTTCAGAATTTATCTAATAAGAACAAATCCATGTGAATAAAATATGTCATCATGTTTCACATAAAATATGTCACGGCTACATATATATATAAAAAAAAATATATTTTCCTTCATATTAACGTTTTATTAAAAATGAAGGTTTATGCTAGTTTTGTGAAAGCTCACACCCATTGTGATAAAATACTAATTCTCATGAAAGCTCATAAATAAATTTTTATCACTGGACATAAGTTTACATACATACATAAAATATATATGTATATTTTCCTCGAATAAACATTATCCTTTAAAACGGAGTTTATTTCGGTTTTGTGAAAGCTCACATCTATTAGGGTAAAATCTTGGTTCACATGAAAGATCATACACTTAGTTTTATCACTGGACCTAAGTCCACATATATAAAAAAAATCTCTCATAAATCGGGGATTTTTATTAGTTTTCAAAACTAACGATCGAACGAACATACATTTGATAAAACAAGGGTTTTCTACAAAACCCACATCAACATATACACATGTATAGGATTTTGATACGGTGAAAGCATGAAACACTCATGGAATAATCAAACATCTAAAAAAAAAAAAATTGGACGCACCTGGTCGGCGCCGGCCGGACGGTGCTAGATCCGGTCGGACGGACGGTGACGCTCCGGCGAAAATCCTTCCTGCTCCTGTCAAGCTCGGACGTAAAGGTGATGAATAGGATGGTGGTCGTGGGAAGGAGAATAAAAAAAAGAGAGAATTAATCCCTTTTATACCTAATTTTATTTCTAAAACCTAATTCCATAAGGATTTCCCTTTTGGGCCCGACCCGTGAATCCTAAACCAACCAAGGTTCCACCATCGAACCAGCGGTTCTACACGGTTTTATGTTCACTATATGACGCTCTATTATTCCACAGAGGTTTCCTCTCAAACCATGGTTTGCTCATTCAGTCGAAATCCGGTAATATCTTATCTTATGACTAAGTTCAATTACTTATTTTTATTTATACCTGGAAATTCACCATTAAATGCTGAATGAGAAACATGACTGTTCCTCACTAAGCAGGGGACTTAATGTAGATGGTGGATTTTCGACAAAGGGTAGAATTATAAAACTTTACTCCAGATTCGACAACCGGATGAGTATTGAGACTCATGTCTCTCATTAAAGCATGAAAGCTCATGTCATAAATCTCTGACTGAGAAGGATGTCTCTCAAAGTACGTGTAGATGTGTAGTCTCTCCGCTGAGGCCACGACACATCTCATGAATACTGACCAATTTCTGTAATTACTCCGGTTCCGGCAATCGGATGAGTATCGAGACTCATGTCTCTGTGCATGAAAGCTCATGCCACCTCTGATGGAGAAAGTCTCTCAGAGAAGATGAAGATGTGCAGTCTCTCAGCTGAGGCCACGACACATCTCATACTGTATAGAATCGAAAGATTGGGCGGCTCCTAGACAGCATGTCTGCTAGTATAGAGCGACAAAGTCTTTGGGATGTAACCAGATTTTCCCCGACTATGCAAGAGGAATATGACACTCCAGCAAGTTCATATTGCTCAACCCTCAGATAATTAATGCTCCTAGACAGGAAGCCCTTCTAGTACAGAGCCAGCAATTAATTATTTTAAATCGTCTGAATATACAACAATATTCTACGAGCCATCGTCTGAATATCCAGCAATATTCTACGAGTCGTCAATTAATCACCTGAATATTCAGCAATATTCTACGATTCCTCGTTATATTTCGTTACTTCAATCTGTGGTTCTTCCCAGCAGAATTCCACAGGTTAGTAATAAATATTCAACGAAACAGGCATCTGGGCATCGAATAAGCCCTGACAAAATGGTGCAAGTGTAATTAGAAGGTAATACAAAGACCAGCATTTTGAATGCACGAACGAGCATTTTAAAAATACGAACGAACGAGGAACCTATGCAAAATAGGAAGGGAAAATAATAATAAAAAAATATTAAACAAAAGCGCCAGGGGACTAGGCTCATCAGCCGGCCAGTCATGCCGTGACTAGTCCCGTGCCCATTTTTATATATTACCATATTTTTACTATTTTCACGATCTCATGAAAATCCTCTCGTTCGAGCAAATTTCCTTTATTTCAAAGAAATTATCTAAATCACATGATTTTATCAAAAAATAATAAAATTAGGGAAAGGTGTCGCGGGACCGAGCACCAGCCTGCCCTATATTGGTCGTGGCCGGTCCCGTACCTCACGTCTCCATTATTTTATTATTTATCTCAAATTATGAAAATTCCTTGATTTTATGAATTTTCCCTAAAATCATGAAAATTACCTAATTTCATGTATTTTTATCACATGATTTTATCAAAAAATAATAAAATTAGGAAATGGTGTCGTGGGACCGAGCACCAGCCGGCCATGTCTTGGTCGTGGCCGGTCCCACACCTCACGTCCCATTATTTTATTATTCCTTCTCAAATTATGAAAATTCCTTGATTTTATGAATTTTCCATAAAATCATGAAAATTACCTAATTTCATGTATTTTTATCACATGATTTTATCAAAAAATAATAAAATTAGGGAATGGTGTCGGGGGACCGAGCACCAGCCGACCATGTCTTGGCCATTGCCGGTCCCACACCTCACGTCCCATTATTTATTATTCCTTCTCAAATTATGAAAATTCCTTGATTTTATGAATTTTCCCTAAAATTACCTAATTTCATGTATTTTCTCTAAAATAATGGAAAATATTAAAAAACTAGGAAAACTTGTGGGACCGGGCTCTAGCCGGCCGGCCATGCCCTAGCCGGTCCTACACGCTCATTAGTTTATTATTATTTGGTGTTTTGTTTCCTGATTTCATGTAAACTCCCTGATTTCAATAAAATATCTTGGTTTTCGACAAATCCCTTTGATTTTATGAAAATTATCTAAAATCATCAAATTACATAAAATTGGGAAGAGTGCCTTGAGACCCGCTCCCATTGGCTGGCCGGCCATGCCGCGGCCATTGCCGGTCCCACACTCCCATTCCCTATTTTATATTTTAATTTATGTCTCTCATCTCATGGAAGTTCCCTAATTTCGCCAAACTCTCCAATTTCATGGAATTTCCCTTAAATCAGAGAAAAATACATAAAATCACATAAAACTGGGAAAAGCATGTGGGACCGCGTGTCAGCCGGCCGGCCATGCCCTAGCCGTGGCCGGTCCCACACCTTGTGATTCCTTGTTTATTTATTATTTTCATCATCTCATGTATTTTTCCCAGTTTCAGCAAAACCTTGGATTTTTCATATTTTCTCCAAATGTTGCTCAAACGTGCACCAGGAAATATCAAAATTCTCAGGACTGAAGCAAAGACATCATGGTGACACAGGCACATCCCCTTGACCGACCAAGGGTGACCCTGAGGCTTGCAAACAGCTGGTCCCGCATGTTTTAATGATTTTAACCTAATTTGCTCAGTTGCTCATATTAGGTTCGAACTTTTTCCAAAAAATTGGAAGTTCACTCAAACGACCATCTACTAGTCCCACGACCACCAAGAGCCGGTCTCATGACCTCTCGGTCGGTCCCTCATATTTTCTACATCAGGTTTTATGATGTGTCGCTCACACGAGCATTATTTCAGCAAATGATTAAATCAACATTTAATCATTCTTTCACCAACTGGTCCTCAAGGGACTTTGGTATTTTTTCTCATTCGAGCATTTTGGCATTATATGGTGAACCCGTTATCCCATGTAGCCGGTCCCGTGTTGATTTGCAATAAATCATCATTTCGGTAAAATTAGGGTTTTGAATCCAGAGCTCTGCAGAAACGTGATTCTGTGCAGATTCGAACACTCTGATAATTTTATGTTGATTCCATGATTGATATTCATATTTATTTTTCTCGACCCAGCAGTCAGTAACTTAAATTAATATTTTATTTGGTCCCGCTACCAAAAATTCATCAAAAGAACAATATTTGCTCGAACTAGCAATATTCGCTCGAACCGGCAATATTTATTCAATTAGCAATATTCGCTCAGACTAGCAATATTTGCTCAAATCAAAGAATATTGGTTCAACTACCAATATTCAACAATTTAGCAACACAGTTTTGCTCGTCTTAGGTTATAATGATACCTCGTCTCAGCAGACACATTAAATTCATGAGTTTCGAAACATTTGCTAATCATGTTCAACTCAGCGCTACATGGACTCATCGTCCCATAAAGTCAGCAACTGACTCCACAATCACGAGATTTCAATCGTGTCACATGGGGGGATATTAACTAGGGTTTTGGTCTGGCGGTCTACGACACGTGTGTTCACCCACGACGAGAATGTGAGCAAGTCGTGCAATCAGTTGGAAGAGTCAGCAAAGTAGTGGGTGGAAAGTTAACCAAGTCTCCGCACGATGAGTAATTAGTTTTAACACGATTTCCCCATTTCCCACTCTCTGATTCCAGCAACTGCCACACTTCATGGGATCATGGTGTTTTCAACTCCGGCATTATAAATGTCTCTGAATCCTGATTGAAGAAAAGAGGTTTTTCGAACAATCGAACAACATTCGCCAAAACGAGCATTTTCTCATCAAAGTTCATACAGACAATCTTTCGTCTACACGAACTCACAGAACTTACTCTCAATTGAGCAAAATTCAGTCATTCAGAGCATTTTCACGCTGAATTCACAACACACCTACAATCTCAGATCACCATTGATCTCACGCATTTCTCAGCTTCCCTCCTACAGATCAACCCATCCTCTCTTGTGACCGAATTGACTCTGGAACGACCATTGTTCTTGGTTTAGACCGGGATCTTACAGATTGATCTCTCGAACTTAAAGCACTCCCTTCTTGCAGTGCATCTGTGTGAGGTTCAACATTTCGCTCGGTTCAAGGAGTCTCCACACGGTCGACTCTTCAATTCCGTAAAAACCAGCAAATCGTTTTTCCCCACTCACACTTGGCTGAGGAACAAGTACTAAAAGGGTTGTCGATAGATGAAGAAGACAAAAATCTCTTGTTCACCGTACTGCTCATCTGACGATGAGTAGTAAATCTTTTAATTGTTCCTCTCATCGTTGTAGCAATAACCGATGACGCCATTGTGAAAAAGAGTTTTTTTTCCCTAGACGAAAGAGTGAAAATAAGAAGGAAGTAAAATCAGAAAAACCATATATATATGTATATATATGCAAGAATTGTAATACCAGTACTGTAATTAGCTAGGGGTAAGAGTTCATAATTTTGGTATACTCTTACAATAGCTAGGGGTAAGAGTTCATAATTTTGGTAAACTCTTACAAATTTTTTAACTTTTGGTAAACTCTTACAAACTTTTTAACCGAGGTAGTAGCAGTTGGTCTACGTTGGTCTTGACATAAGTCGAAAGTTCAAAACATGGTATGAGTGGGAATAGATAATTAAGGGAGGATAAACGTTTTCCTTTTTTATCTCTATGAGAATTGAGAATCTTTCAATGTAATGAACTCAAGAAGAGGATGATGCACTAGAAGGTGCTACAAAAGAGATAGCTTAATATCCAAACTTCAAAACGTGAATTTCCAAGCACAACAAACTGTATAGAAAACTATATCACTGCCTCAGCCAAAAAACCGTGGACGGCTAATGGTTAGCCGTTCTCAAAAAGAAGAAAACAATTATCTATTAACCGTTATTGCGAAAAACAACGATGAACCATTGACCGTTCCTGTGGAACGGCTAACCATTGGCCGTTTTCTCTTTCCTGGAACGGTTAATGGATAGCCGTTCCTTGATCTTTTTTCGTTTACACTCCGTGTACACTCATTTGCAGTTTACGTTTTCTTTTACGATTAATGGTTACACTGTATTTGTTTTGAGATTTGTTGGCGTAACATTTATTTTCAGTTGTGTTGGATGTACATGTGCAAAGGTATACTCGGACGTAATGTTCGCCTCAGATTCTTATCATCATCACCACACTATTAGCCTCGGATTTTATCATCATCAACGCACTATTAGCATCGGATTCTTATCTCTAATTGATATCTTATCCAGATCGACATAACTTTATCTTTATCAACAACGGGGATTTCTCTTATAAATCCCAATCAAAATTTTTACAAACACAATTCATTAACCATTCAAAGAAACACCTACCTTGAAGCCTAATATAATTTTCGAAATTTACCGAGTCACGAATGAATTCTAGCAGGAAAGGAAAACAGATAGTGTGTGTCGAGGCAAACCAAATTTGACCACTCTGTTTTCTTGATGACCATTCTGCAATGCAGTGCCCTTGGATGTGTTCGAAGTGACCACAGAGAGGTTGTATAGATATCAAAATGTTACTCGAAACGGAACCAGGACAAAGTAGGTACCTGCGTTGCCAATTCGATAATTGTCGTGAAAAACCACAGTGGTTGGAAGATGCAATCAAGTCAAAAGATGATATAAAGGTAGATGAACTCTGCAAAAACTTCAAATACAAAGGGATAATTAAGGTTGAACATGAAAAGGTTTCCTCATGCCCAATCCCTTCTTGTAATTTTGTTATGAAACTCCATCATTCTAAAGCTAGGAACACCTACGATGAACATTTTTGGAAATGTCCCGGTTGTCATTTGGTGGAATGGGCTGAGTAAGTTCTAATTATGTTGCTCGATAATTTTTTTGGGTAGCTATTATGTGTTTATGATGTAATGTTTAATTATGTGTTTTAGTTTATTCAATTTTAGTTTATTATGTAATGTTTATGTTTTATTTCTATGTTTTGTTTACGATGTTTATGTACTCTTCATAATTCAATGTATTTGATGTCATCCAACTAGTAGGTAGGTGTGGTTGTATGTTTTATTTCAAACAATGTAATGTTTAGAGTGATTCTATGTTTCAGTTGAGTAATGTCGCATTAATATCAATTAGCAGTACAAATAAGTTACATTGATGCTTAAATAAGTTCATTTTATTCAGATACTTAAAAAATGTAGTACAATTATAATGTCTTTAAAAACAGTTCTTGAAATTAAAACGGTTTTGGTTGGTAACAACGTTAATTCAAACTTTTCGACGACCCATCACAACAACAGTAGAATCCAAAGGGATCACCTGTAGAACATAAATGAAGTTAGTGATTTTAATTAAAAAATGTTTATGAAATCACATTAGATCATATATTTGGAACAAACCTTCTCGATATTGGGGAGCGTTATGTTTATGTAAAAGTTTTTCTTCGTTGGAGAAAAAATTACCACTTTCTTCAAAACTAATATCGCTCCCACCCTTATATGCTTTCCATAGTCAGGATGTTCAACCACTTTGTGATGGACGTTTGCTGGCATTTTACCACTGGGATCCTGCAATATTATAAAAAATCCAACTATGAGTAATGGGTTTCAATAATTGATCATGAAATTTAATTGATTTACTAAGTGGATAACCTTCACTTTCAAAGCATAGTCATCAAGATACTTTCTTTGCTCCTCGAACAGTACAACCAACCTTTCGATTTTTTAGTTTATCGGTTTAATATATCCCAATGCGGCTCTCCCTATGCGTAATATTGTTGTGCTAAGAACCAAGGTTTAGTCTGGAAATGAAGATCGTTAACACCTTCAGTTTCATCCCTCGCTAATCGTTGGAGGACTTGTGTAGATACATCTTCCTCTCCCGTTATTATCCTTCTATGTCTGAGATCTTGTAACTTTTGAAGCTCACCGGCCGATCCTAGAATTATTTTTCGGCTACTAGAGGCACCACTTAAGTTATGGATTAAACGCTCTGATTGTTTTACTACTGGACATGGGGTGAGGTCAACGACAACCGATTTATTGCGGTTATCATATGGGTTTGATATGTTAGCCACAACTGGTGTGTTTGTTGAAATCTCCATTGAACTTTGTTGGGTGACCTCCGAGTAACTATCTAACACCGCTACAAGCTCGTCTTCATCAAAACCTTCCCAGGGGTCGGCGTCGTCCATTTGTGAATGATTAATATGTTTGGAAAGAAAAAACCTATTTACTCTAGGTATTGGTGGTCTGAAGCAATTGTGAATCTCACTGTCGACCAGTTTTGTTTTTTTTATAAGCAAATAATGGTGAGGTATACAACCATCCACTTGTGTATGGTAATTTATTACCATCCACTTGTGTTAGACAATGACATATGAGACAAGGTCCTTTAAAGCACCCTGTTTCGAAAACTCAAAATGGGTCAGTGGGGTCTGCATGAACAGTCTTCATCATAAATGATTTTTTTTTATTCCCATAAAAATGTAGTACACTTATTACAAATTGGTAGTACACAAAAACTTAAACCTAACTCACTGTCGCAGGCAACGCTTAGCACGTGCAGCAAGCCTTTAATGGACGGACGAGTTTTAGTCTCGTGAGGGTTTTTCAAAAAGGTATGCCCACAAAATCCATTAATTTTCTTAATTAGTCTTCAACGGCGTCACCAACATCTTGGTTCTCAAGTGCTAACAGCTGTGGGTTCATATGAGTAAATTGTTGTCTCAAACTAAGGTAGCAATTATAGAACTTAAATTCTGTTTGCTTTTGTTGCATGTATAACTCCCTCGCATGACCCTCCTGCAATAATACACACATATAAACATATATTATTCTAACTTAAGTGCCTCTTAAACTATACGATATATAGTTTTACAACGGTATAACTTACAATTCTCGCTGCATTCCATCCAACAGGAATGTTACGATACAATGGTATTTGCAGTGCTACGAATATCTGAACCTCTTTTTGTTATTATGGAGACACGACAAGAAATAGTTTTATTAGACCGCCCATTAGTATTTTATGTCGGTAAACTCTCGGAGCACCAGCTCCCAAAACAACCCAGCATGCTGGTTTCTTTGTTGAATTTGACGATTTGATACAGAACAGAAATCCCTAATAAGAGCCTCATCTTCCTCTGCAGAGAAACTAACCATGTTTGAAAAAGAAAAAGATAAATAAATAAAAGAAGAAGAGGATTGGTTGTAGATGTGTTCTAATTTTATGGCTATTTATAGCCAAGCATCCAAAATTTAAAATGATCTAAAAACTAAGTTTTCAATGTCACTCTACGTGATTAAAGAAAAAGCATCTACCGACTACTGAGCAAGTGATTTGAAGTATCACTTCTATTGGTCGACAACTCACTGTGACAGTACTAAAAACTCAATGTCATCGGTCATTCATATTTGTGGAAAAGTGCATATGTCAGAGACATATAACTACACTATGTACCTAATCAATTCGTTGTTGACTGTGTTATGTTTATGTGGTGAGGTTTTGTCGATAACTAACAACCACGCATAAATAAAATAATTTTATTTAAATATATTTACGACATAGTCCGGTACATCATAAATACAAGAAACAAACCATAACTGAAAAAGCGGGGGTCTAACAACACCACCCAATATTTCTCTTAGCAATTTGTATGGACTAACTCCGAAATACTTTGTTGTAGATGGGGAAAAACGATTGGATGGTTTTTAAGGAATTGAGGAGACGACCGTACGGAGGAGACTCCTCGAACCGAGCGAAATGTTAAACCTCACACAGATGCACCGCTGCAAAGGGGGTGCTTTATATTCGAGAGATCAAATCTGTAGTACTCTGGCCTAAATCAAGACAATGACCGTTCCAGAGTAAATTCGGTCACAAGAGAGGATGGGTTGATCTGTAGGAGGGAAGCTGGGAAATGTGTGGAATCAATGGTAATCAAAGATTATGGGTGTGTGAATTCCAAAAACGATAAGCTCTGAGTGATTGAAATTGCTCAATTGAGAGTAGTTGCCCAATTGATGAATTGATGATCTCGTGTTGTCGATGAGACGTGAGATTAATGATACCGATGATGCCTATTCAATCATGATTCAGAGACTTATTTATATTGCTGGAATTGTAGACACCATGATTCCATGAAGTGTGACAGTTGATGGAATCAAGGAGTGGGGAAGTGGAGATCGTGTTTGAAACCAGTTGCTCAACGTGTGGAGACTTGGTCGATTTTACACCCACTACCTCGTGAATTCCTTCAACTGATTGCACGACTTGCTCGCATTCCATCGTGTGTTTGAACACACGTGCCGTAGACCGCCAGACCAAAACCCTAAGTGATATCCCCCCAAGTGACACGATTGACGTCTCGTGGTTTGTTAGTCAATTGATGACTTCGTGGTTTGATGGGACGATGAGTCCATGTAGTCGTTGAGTTGAACAAGATGTTCTGAAACTCATGAATTGAACATGTCATGAGACAGAGGTATAGTTCTTACGATGAAGTGAGCAAGTATTTCTCATTCGATGGATCGTTGAATATCGATTGTTGAACCAATATTCCTTGGTTTGAGCAAATATTCCTCATCTGAGCAAATGCTGCTCATGTGATGAATTATTGAATATTTGATCGTCTGAGCATTTGTTGCTCATCTGATGGATTATTGGCAGCGTACCAAAAATATTAATTAAAGTATTGGTTGTTGAACCGATCATAATTAATAAGATTAATGGCCATGAGGTCGTCGTAAAATTATTAAGGTTAGAATCTGGAATGATGATCCTAGGATTCAGAAACCCTAATTTGATCAATTGATGATCAATTCATGGTTCGTCAGAAGTTTAACCATGGGACGAAGGAGGGAGCGACTACATGGGACCGTGGAACCATGTAGTGTCCATATGCTAACGTGAGCAAATACGAAGAACTCCTGAAGATTTGACGATTTGTGGGTGGAAGAATGATTAAATGCTGGCTTAATCATTTATTCAAAATGCTCGTCTGAGCCTTAGGTGAGAAAACCTAACTAATTATGACGAGGCGAGGGACCGACCATTGAGTCATGAAACCGGCCCTGGGTTGTTCCGTGACCGCCTGACGATCACTTCATGAAAATCCAAAGTGTTTGGGAGAGTTTTGGACCTAATACGAGCAATTGTGCAAATTAGGTCAAAACTGTGAAAATTGATGGGACCGGATTCCGTGAGCCAAAGAGTCAATCTTGGTCGGTAAAGATAGCGTGCTCGTGTCCCCAAGGCGTCCGCGTCTCAGTCCTGAGAATTTTGATATTTTCTGGCGTGCAATTGAGCATCCATTCGAGAAAATATGCCAAAATTAGGGTTTCGACGAAACTGAGGAAAACACCATGAGATGATGAAAAATAATTATAAAATAAGGAATGAGGAGGCGTGGGACCGCCGTGGTCAAGGCATGGTCATCCGGTCGTGACCGCGGTCCCGTGGTGCCTTTTCCTTAATTTTATAATATTTTGATGATTTTATGAAAAATTCATGAATTTTGAGAAATTTGATGAATTTAGGGAGTTTCCATGAATTGAAGGAGTTTTCATGAGTTCAAGGAAGCAAAAAATATTAAAATAATAAAAACAAGGGCGTGTGGGACCGTGGAAGTCATGGCCGGCCGGCTAGGGCCCGGTCCCACTAGTTTCCCTAATTTTTTAATATGTTTAGGTATTTTGATGATTTGAGCGAATTTTTCCTAATTTGAGAGAAATACCATGAAATCAAGGAATTTGATGAATTCAAGGAAAACTAATAATAATAAAATAATAAAACAAAGGGGTGTGTGGGACCGGCTAGGTCGTGGCCGGCCGGCCAAGGCCCGATCCCACAAGTTTTCATAATTTATTTTATTATTATTTGATGATTTGTGCAAAAATACCATGAAATCAAGGAGTTTTTTTTATGAAATTAGAGAAATAACAATAATAAAATAATAAGGAACCGTGGGTTGTGGGGCCGGTTGGGACCAAGGCATGGCCGGTTGGCCAATGGTCACGCCCCACACTCCTTTCCTTAATTTTATATTATTTTTTATGGATTTATAGAAGTACCATGAAACCGAGGAGTTTCCTCGAGACGAAGGAAATTTGATAAAATGAGAGAATTTTCATCAAATCATGAAAAATAATAAAAATGCATTAAAAATATAAAACTGGCGTGGGATTGACCACGAAACGGTCGGTTGGTCATGTGTCCGTGCTCCCAGCACCCTGGTCAATATTTTTAATTATTTATTTTTTTCTTCTCTATTTTGCATAGGTTCATCGTTTCGTTGTATTTTTGAAATACTCGTTTGTGCGGTGACTGTTAGTGTGTCGTTGTTGGATACACCTTCACCATTTAAATCGGGGCTTACTTAGAGGTAGCTCAGATGCCCGGTTGTTGATTATTTATTACTAATTGTGGAATTCAGTGGAGAATAATTCACAAAACTGAGTAATAAGATGTTTATTATTAATTCATAGGATCAACTGAGGATTCGACTACGAATTCAGGATAATAAAGTGAGCATTACCATTCCATGGGATCGTAGATTCGACCATAGAATCGGAGTAATTAAGATTTATCTATTACCATTTATGAGACCAGTTGTGGATTCGATCATGAAATCGGAGTAATGAGATAACATAGTTATTACTATTCTATGAGATCAAGCCGTGGATTCGATCATAGAATCAGAACAATTGTTATTTCAATTCCATGGGACCAGTCGTGGATTCGACCATGGAATAGGAGCAATAATAGATTATTCTGGGAATTCAGTAGTGAATGTCACGGCAGAATTAATCTTAATTAGGAATAATTAACTTTGTGGATCTATACTAGCAGAGTAAGCTGTCTAGGAGCATCAATTATCCCGATATGAGCTTGTCGGTAAGTCATATCCTTTATATAGTCAGGGTAAACTCGTTGTTTGTTCCTGAAGACGTTATCGCTCTATACTAGCAGAGCAAGCTGTCTAGGAGCCTTCCATCTCGTGATACTATATAGAAATAATCACTGAAAGTGTTCAGTATTCATGAGATATGCCGTTTTCCAGTCGTGAGACTACATATCTACATGTACTCTGAGAGAAAGTACTCTCCAGTTAGAGAATTCGATGAGAGACCCGTGTCTCAATACTCACGTCTGATTGCTGGATCAGAGGTTCGTATAATTATGGGTTTACGATTTTAGCATTTATCTAAAATCCACCATCTACATTTGCTAGAGAATCAACTAGATAGTCATACTCAATCTAGATAAAAGTATCTCAAGGAGTTAATATGTCTCTCTTGTTTTTGATATTACTCAAGCTAATAGAAATCAGCGAGTCCTAATTAAACACAAGGAATACTTGGACGGTAACAAAGACCAATGTCCAAGGATCAATCAATATCAATCAACAACCAAAGGTCGGATTTCCAATTGATGATCACAACCTGTATTATTTCAATTATATAACAAATATAATGCGGAAATAGAAATAACACAGACACCAGAATTTTGTTGAGGAAACCACAAATGCAGAAAAACCCCGGGACCTAGTCCAGATTGAATACACACTGTATTAAGCCGCTACAGACACTAGCCTACTCCAAGCTAACTTCGGACTGGACTATAGTTGAACCCCAATCAGTCTCCCACTAATTCAAGGTATAGTTGTACTCCCTACGCCTTTGATCCCAGCAGGACACTGCGCACTTGATTCCCTTAGCTGATCTCACCCACAACTAAGAGTTGCTGCAACCCAAAATCGCAGACTTGATAATAAACAAATCTGTCTCACACAGAAAAGTCTATCAAAGGATAAATCTGTCTCCCATAGAAGAACCCTAGGTTTTTGTTCCGTCTTATGATATGAAATCAAGGTGAACAGGAACCAATTGATAATCCGGTCTTATATTCCCGAAGAACATACTAGATTAATCAATTACCTATCAACAGTCTTACTTGTATAAACAAGAGGACGTCGAGGAATCACAAACAGTGAGATGAATATGTTTGTGACTTCTTTATCTTGCCTATCGGAGAACTCTCACGATCTCAAGCCAATCAATAAGATTGTACTCGTACGATAGAATATGCAAGATCAGATCACACAACTACGATAAAAGTAGTATCGGTCTGTCTTCACAATCCCAATGAAGTCTTTAAGTCGTTAACCTGTTTTTAGAGAAGAAAACCAAAGTTTAGTGGATAATCGTCTCTAGCGAGCCACTAGTATCACACAGACGTGTGGGGATTAGTTTTTCCCAATGCTAGATGTCTCCTTTATATAGTCTTCAGATCAGGGTTTTGCCTTAGGTACAAAGCAATCAATATTCACCGTTAGATAAAAACCTGATTTAGATTCAAGCTAATATTTCTCAACCGTTAGATCGAAAACTTAGCTTGTCACACACACTTGAGATATACGTTTACTGGGTTTGTGAAAACCGTTCCCAAACGTGTACGTGTATGTTGCTTCAACATAGTAACCCAAAAGGTTAACCATATGAGCATTTCATATTAACCTTGTTCTTCTTCACCATAACTAGTTCAATTGACTCAAATGAACTAGTTAGAGAGTTGTTCAATTGCTATGAGATCTTGTGTAACTACACAAGATATAATTGAAACAAAGATGATTCGATTCGATTGAATCGACTCATGAACTTTAGCTACGGTTTGCATACTGCATTCCTTAGTAATTTAAGTTTCATGTTTAGAGCACATATTCAGATCATAACCCACTCAAGTTCGCAAACAAGTTCGCGGACTTAAGGCAACCGGCAGAGTTTTCCAAACTCAGCAGAAAATCTCGGCAAAGAGACTTCCGCCAGTTCGTGGACTAGGTTCGCGGACTTGAACTTCACGAACGAATTTGGAATCCCAGCAGAAATTCTCGGCAAAGAACTTCCGTCAGTTTGCGGACTGAGTTCGCAAACTGAGTTCGCGGACTTGGCAAATCCAATTCCTCCGGTTTCTCTCAATCAACAAAGTTCGCAAACTTCGGATTAAGGAATAGGACTTATGCACATATGTGTTACCACACAATGCTTATATCCATCATTGGTTATATAGACCTAAACTCTCATTCCAACCATTGGAACATTCTTAGAGGACGTTATATAGTTGTTACACTATTTCTCGTCAAAGCGATTTTCAAAGTGATTGAAACATTATGACTTTCGCCATTAGGTGAAGATAAACCTGATCAAAGAGAAACGCTTTACCAACACATGATTTAGAGATATAGATAGGTAGAGATATACTCGGCTCGAAATATCAAATGTGTATGATCCAGTCTATATAGCATACGACTTTTGTCTCATAAGAAGTAGGAGATAGAATAGATAGACTTTTGAGTGATAGATAAGTTCAAGTCTCCACATACCTTTTTGTTGATGAAGTTCCACGGTTCCTTAAGTAGATCTTCATCGTTGTATGATGAATCGCCATGAATTCCTTGAGCTCAACTACACTTTTTTATCCTAGTCCGAGACTTAGCTATGTAGACTAGAAATCAAGACTCATAGTTTTGATCACTAACATTTACAAACATGCTTGATATAGCAACACATGCGAGGTCAACCAAGCTATGCTCTAACACTAACTCACTGTCACAGGCACCGCGACTGCACTTAGGACGTGCAACAAGCCTTTAAACCGGTCGGTGTCCCTAACGGCCGAGTTTAGTCTCGGGAGGGTTTGCCAGAGATGTACCCACAAAACCTATGCAATACTTGTTGAACGACTAATCTTCATCACCATTTTGAGGAGGGTTATTTGGTGTTTGTACCACGCTTAATTCCGGAAATGCATTTTTCAATATGACGTAGCATTCGTAATACTTAAACTCTCTCCTGGTATTTGTAGTGTACATAGCAGTCGCCATAGTTTCCTATATACACATAATAATTTAGGTAAGTAAAGAAACAAAAATGGATATGAAGTGGATAGATATACAAGATACACTTACAAGTCTTTCAACGGTCAATAAAGGAGATCTATTATGTTGTTCATAAATATCTTTTTGGATGCGTATGCATTGGCTCACTCCTTTTTTTATTACACCAACCCTAATCTTTATATATGCTTCTGTTCTTCGATGAACGTTTATAAAAAAACATCTCTATAGTTATCGAAAACCTGTCTCCAAACTCTAGTTGTCGGCACCAAATGGCGACGAACCTCCGAGAGAGTAATAACATCTATCCAAGCATTTATGATGGTTATATCTTCTTATGTGGTATAAAAAGGCGTTATGGATGATTTTGTTGAGGAGATGAAAAATGTAGGAGAGGAAAATGTTTTCTTTGGTGTGTGTTGATTTCCTTAAGGACAGCTGAATTTATAGTTTTTACATATACTTTTAAATGATCGTCATGTCTTTCAAATAACTGAATGGCCTAGCAGAGATAAAGTGACTTGTAAGTTACTGAAAACAAAATTTATTTTAAAAGTAAATAAAATAATTCATGGAATGTTCTTGTCTACGCCTAAATGAACCGGGCTGATGGAATGACAATACAAAAAGTGTAGCACAAATAATATAACACAACATAATATATAGTTTTATTAAATCGTGGATCAATTTCTCAGTCATCGCGGTTACAATTATAGCATAAGTACTAAAGCTTTAAACCTTTAGGTGACCCTAAATGACGAGTGCTATCTCGTGAGGGTTTACAGAGAGGTGTGCCCACAAAACCTATCGTTACCAGGGTTTACATATGAGTTCATGAATCACCAGAACTTTTAAGCTCTGTTAGGAAATCAGGGAACTTGGTCTTTAGAAATATAAAAACTTCCCGGTGGGGAAACTCAACGCCTTTAACTTGTCGGTACTTCAAATCAGCAAGTCTTTCCTGTAAGAAAAAAAACCTTTAATATCAATGTTTAAGTTCTAAAAAAAATCTACAAAAATGTTTATATTTACCATAATTTGAGTTGTTATGGATTGGGGATCGCGGCAACTCACGACAGGTTCGGCCTGGTAGGCATAATATAATTGCATTTTCTCCTGAATTACTCCATATCTGTCCTTCAAGTTATCCATGGTTCTCTGTAGGGAATTTTCAAACTCTAACTTATAATTCTGCCACACCATCTCCCAAAAAGTTTCAGTTGGTAAGAAACCAAGCACTACCTCACGGCAGGAGCTAATTTTCACCCAAGATTTCATGATGACCAAATCTTCAGATGAATCAAACGCAACCATTTTAATTTTTTTAAGGGGAGTGATATGTTGAAGGACGATGGAACAAAGAATTCTTTATTTGGTGTGAATTATTAAGAGGCTACACAGTCTTTTAAAGGATTCTACGAGATGAAAAGCTCTCTATGGATAAGTATGAACCAGCCATTTATTAAAGAAAAAGAAAATAAATTTTAGTGCAACAAACAAACATGGTCAGAAGTTATTATTCATGGATACTGTCTATTTGAAAATAAATGTCACTGCACATCAACAGCCAAACAATTTCAGAAGTTATTATTCATGGATACTATAAAATTTAAAAGAAATGTCACTTCCCATGAAATTTTAAAATCTATTGTAACAAAAAAAAACATAAAGTTTCATACATATTTAAACCCAGTTTCACACATATTAAAAGAGTTTAATACATATCAAAACAACAATAAAGTCATACAACTATGTTGCTGGGAATAAATCAAACGACCTTTTTTGTGTGTTCTCAACCTGGGTGTCAACAAAAAACCCCATATCTGTATTTAAATCCACATTACTGTTCAAGTAAGGATTTTCTTCTTGACTCAGTCTTGGGTTTGATTAGGTAGGACTAATACCGGCGTCCCTGAAAACTGGGTGATACCATGTTCCATGATCATCCAAACTAGAAGTAGCTTGACGCTTACGGCTGCACTCACCAGAACTACCTAAGCCTAACATACGAAATTTCCCGTGCAGAGAAGCTTCTTCTTGTGATTGTTCAGTGCTGAAAGCACTAGAAGATGCACCGCCAGCATCGGAAGGGCCATACGTAAAACGGTCATACAATAGTTGCTCGAGTGCATCAGTCTTTTCAAAACTTTGTTGTGCCAAGCATTTCCACTGATCATGTTACATTATTGATTTGTAAATAAAAACTACAAGCAAAATTTATATTTATACTAATAAATTTACAAAAAAAAAGGTGTATTAATAACTAACCTCGGTGGCATGGATGTTACTCCAATCACGGGATGGGTGATATTCGGAAGATGATGTATTTCACGTATTCCCTCCGAGTTGACATATGGAAATGACCACTCTACTGTAGGAAATGTACATGGCGTCTCTGGTTGGGTATAGACAAATGTTTCTGCAAATTGACTTGGAGCAGGTACATTAGGAACGAAACGAGAGCTTCCAATGTTACCAATACCAACCTCTTCGTGGTTTTGAACACGACTCAAATTTGTCAACAAAGGACCCATGCTGACAGTTTTCCACCAACATACATATTCAGTTTCATCTGCTAGAAAGTAATGAACCCCTTCTATTATATCCTCACTTCTAGTGTTTGAAAAATCTGGAGGCGGACAAGGAATTGAAATTATACCTAACACCTGCCTCAAACATCTCTCCCCAAGATCAAGGACCTCATCTTTCGTATCCACTACTCCCCTGAAATATATTCTCTTTCGACTTACCTCTCTTGATAAAACAACTTCCTCATCTTCATAGTGGGAATTCAATACCCATGGTTGCCAAACAACTGCTCCAGGTGACAGTCTCAAATCCATCTGTCTTTTAGAATTGTTCACAGAATGTTTCCCGGAGTCTAACTGTTTCACACCCTCTGTATGGGTTGATTGAAACATATCAATCGCAGGGTAAATTTGTTACAGGTCGAATGATCCAAATTTTAGTAATTGTTGACAATTACGAAAGTAAATATAGTACCAATACTCTAATATCATCCACATTGCTGCCATGTTATTATCAACACCACTAGAAACCTTGTCCATGTTGTTTAACAATCTACCATAAATAAATGAACCCCAATCAAACCTACCAAGATTTTGCAAGCTTTCTGAATCTCCCAAAACAACCAACCATGCTTTTGAAGCGTTAGAGGAAGTCGTTCCGGTGAATACTTGACCAATAACCCAAAGAAGAAAAACCTTAGTCAATTCCTCCCAGACCTCGGAGTTATCAATGCCTTTCCTACTATTTATATAAGATGAAAGGTGCGAGAGACATACAACTGAGGATTTACTATCCCATGTTTTTTATAATTCCTGGCTTGTCCGGGGGGGGGGGGGGGG
>NC_039364.1:218966139-219037694 GCF_003573695.1 Papaver somniferum | reverse complement strand
GGTTGAGCATCATCTTCCATATTTTCAAATGGACTAGTTAGATTGGCGATCACACCACTAAAGTACAAATCTTCTAAACTTTCATAATATTCCCTGGTTAACCTCTTAGAGTAATTTATAGGCTCACCCTTACCTATAGGAATTACAGTTAACATTATAAAGTCTAAAGGTGTCAATCCTATTTCAAAGCCCGGGAAATGGAAAGTCTTGGTTGTATGCTACCATCTAGCTACTAGAGCATTTGTGAGTTGCACATCTGAATTCTTAAAATTAAACGAAAATATCTTGGAAAAGCCACAATTATCTAATACCTGAAGTGCGCGTTGATTATTGAAGACAATGATATCATAATAATCCTTAATTCTTCCCCAACTAGTCCTCATTTTCATCTTCGGTGAATCTAAACCGGATGTATGGCCATCTCTACCTTTTACGGACAACTTTTGGTTCGTCGGGTACTCCATATCATTATCTAAATGAACCAAACAAACAAATATTAACGTATGAAAATCACCAAACAAATGTATGAAAATCACCAAACAAATGTATACCTCGTAGAGGAAGAACTTAATTTCATATTCAAAACCATATCTTACTAATTATACATAATTAGGAATTGTGTATTATCAGAATTGCATACTCAAAACTTAATTTCATACTCAAAAACCATATCTTAATTTCATACTCAAAACTTAATTTCATACTCAAAAATCATATCTTAATTTCATACTCAAAACTTAATTTCATACTCAAAATCATTTCTATGAATTGTGTATTATCAAAATTACAAGACATGCAACATAATTAGTATTATCTAAAATCAAATGTCATTACAATTCAACCATATTCATCAATAGCTAACCAATCAACCATGTTCATCAATAAGTACCAAACACAAAGCAGTAACTAACAGTTGTGGCATTCAATTAGTGTCTATAACCTATCAATTTTGCACAATTAATCTTAATTAAAAAGGAAATTGGAAACTAGGGTTTTAGGTTAAAATAGTTTACCTTTAAGTATTGAGTGGTTAAAACGCCTTCAAATCAATTACAACTTTGAATTCACCCTTTGTTCCACAAACCCAAACAAAAGAATGGAAGAAAACGATGATTTGTGATTTTTACGGGGGGAAGAAGAAGAAGTGTGGCTGGGAAAAAAAGGAGAAGAACCAAAGAACTCTGTCGAGTTCTCTGGATGTTTTAGGGGAAATAGTAGAACGACTAATGATTAGCCGGTTCAATCGATTTTGACCGGTCAAGATAAAAAGAACGGTTAACCATTAACCGTTTCGTTAAAAACGGACGATTAATAATCGTTATATGGAGAACGGCTGATCAATGCCCGTTTTTTTGGATTAGAACGGCTAACCATTAGCCGTTCCAGGAAGTTTCTGGGAAAAACATGCAAGACCCAGACCCTTCCCATGCTGATGTGTAAAGGGGTTTCGGAAATGGTAGGGAAGCACCACTAGACCTAGTCTAAGAATCTAGCACGTATCGATGTTCCCCTTCCCTCTACGAGGAACACCTACCACGGTACTGCATTGCAAAAGTTTTTATCCATGTGTTGCTCTCTTTGACAAAGAAAACACCCGTTTTTCTATTCTTTGTTTTTAGCTGAAAATCACGTCAAGAAGAGGCTAAATATCATTTGTATATATATGTTGATTTTGTTTATCAGAATCACAGAATTTACTTCTTAAGGATATATGATGCTTTACACAAAATACTAATAAATAATACTCTCTTACTTATTGAATATCAATAGTTCATTGTTTTCCACTAGAGAAAAAAAAATACGAACATAAAAACTTCATAAGCAATTTAGCCCAAGTCAAAATAATCTTATACTTAAAAGAAAACTCTCAGCATATTCTGAACCCTTGACAAGTAATATGTACTCGTCCAATATTGACAAGAGTGAAAAGGAATGATCTATTTCTCTAACTTAATTGCTCCAGGTTCACATCAAAAATACGATCCTCAATCTTGGCTGGCTTAACTTTTGGAATGAAAATCCTGAGCACACCATGATGAACCTTTGCCGAAACATTACTGAATTCGTAATTTTCTGGCTTCACAAAAAATGGAGTCGAGTATTTCTTGACATCTCCTTTCTCATGTAAGACCTCTACTATCATAGTCATCTTCAATGTTCTGGATACATCTGGAGATTCACCTACTGCCACGAGTTTCTGTTCTACCTGCACTTGTTTTATATCTTCCTTCCCGAGATCTGGGACTAACATCTTGACATACATACCATCGCTGTCTTCGTCTGCACAACCATCGCAAAAGCCATATGATGTGCCGTTCCATTTAAACATGGGCATGTAATCCATCTTCCTTTGGATCTCAGTAATTTCATCATCTGAAAAATAAAACCAAATTCAGTTAAATCAAATCTGAAAAGATAGAGCTTATGCCTATCAAGTAAGTTTCCATTTCATCTCAAAGAAGCTTAGGAAATGCCTCGAGTCTCTTGACTGCAGTAGAAGCCTGAGAACGCACAGCTGAAGCAGATACCAGATCAACAAAAACCTAAGCTAGATACAAAGGAGAGTGTCCTCCCTTGGAACCCGAGCAAATCGGAATAATCAAAGAGGCGATACTGGGATTCCTACCAAGTGGAACTAAGATTCTAGACATTGAACCCAGGAGTTAGGCAATACCGAAAACTAACAAATAACTCGCAATGTCATATATATATGTACATATGAGCTTTTCACTAAAGCATGGTTGAAAAGAGTGCGCTCTCATCAGTCACCACTACCACCTCAAGGTTTCATTAGGGTTTAAGGATCAGATCTAGATTTTGGGTTTAGTAAAAAATCTGGATATATACTTTTTTTATTTTTTTTTTGCTCGGTAATCTGGATATATATACTACTGATACTAGTTCTAACAGGCTCAACTTAATCGCATAAACATAACTTGATAGGAACAAGTAAATGAATGAAATAGTACCTCCATATGACCCTGATTTGGTCGATGACGGCGCCTTGCCTCCGTATCCGGATTGAGGTACGCTCTTTGTCTGATTTTTGGTTCGCATGTCGACTTGCAACCAATCAGCATCAGTAGTGTTCTTAGTTGTAGGCGGATCGTTTTGATTCACCACACTGTCAGGAAAATGATCTGTAAACTTATACTTGGTTGAGGAACAAGTACCAGGACTGCTGTCGATGGATGAAGAAGACATAGATCTCTTATTCACCATCACACTCATCTGACGATGAAGGTTAAAAGGAGTATTAACTCTTTTGATTGTTCCTCTCATTACCTTAGCAACAACTGACGCCATTTTTGATAAAGGATAACAACTGCAGAAACAAAAAGTTTTTCTCTTGGAAGAAAGAATAAAAATAAGAAGAGGAAGAATCTCAGTAGATAACTATATAGGGATTGTGCGCTAGTTTTTCCTTGGAGGAGAGGTTATTAGAAAGAACTGATATTTCATCCCCAACCGAAGTACATGTTTGATGATTGGGCCTTATTACTAATTGTTGATTAAAAAGGTCATCTAAATATTTAGGCCAATGGATTCAGTGCAATCGACGTCCATGAATTGGGGATCGAGTGCCATTATCATTACCATATATTGTGGGAACTCTTAGAGCAAGTCTGATGGAACAAAAATTTCATGTTCCCAGTTTCATATCAATTTATCACTTGGAATAGCTTATGGAAATGAAAGTCTATTAGTTGTATAGGATCGAGCAAGAGAGAGGAGAGCACGAACGAAAGCAATAAAACGATTACATTGAGTTTGGTGTACAATCTTATGGCTCAATAGCCTACTTATAGTCTCACAAACTTGACGATCACTCAAAGCAAACTTTCCTAACAAAGATAAAACTCTAAACAACGACACTTTCCTAACATAAAGCAAACTCTAAATAGAACTCTTCTAGAACTCTCTAGAACTCAAACACCTTGCTTCTCAAGTAAACTCCAGCTTCCAAATATCACACAGTGTGTCAACAACGTATGTTGATCCACAAACCAAATCATCATATCTTGGTTTAACTTCCAACATCCTCCCTTAAACCAAGATATCATTCAACGAGAATTCTGTAACCCTCTTCTACTCCTCATCTTCTTCCATTAATCGACGTTAGCACGTCCTTGTATTTTCTCATTTTCTATTCCTGTTCTTCCATTGATAAACGTCTACATAGTCGTACGTTCTTGTCTTTTCTTATCTTTAAAGATACCACCAACAAACCCTTACTCCTTGATACTCGATTGTAGCTTATCCCAATTTCATGATCCTACCGGAATTCCGTCAATCAACAAACTTAATTCACAAACCTGCAGCACCAGCTGCAACTCGGCTAACAAACCAATCTTCTTCCAATCTTCTTCTTTTGCTTAACAACAATCATCATACTTCTTTTCACACTCTTCTTCATCGCAGAGGAACACCATTCTTAACAAGCTAGAAACACCTCTTTGTGCTCTATTCAACTTGCTAACCAAACACAAAAAAACAAATTCCTTAACTCATCACCGAGCATTGTAGCTCATCTTCTACTTTCTTCACTGCGCATTGTAGCTCAACCTCATCTCTTGTTTGCTCTTTTGTTACTACTGTAATGATCCATCTCACCTCATTTTCTGATATTTTCCGGTATCATTTCAGTCTCTAACACCCATGATCCATCTCACCTCGTCTTCTGATATTTATCGGTATCATTGGCATCTACAACTCATGGGATTTTGACCCACTATTTTATTGTTCTCTACAACTCATGGGATTTTAACCCACTATTGTTGTCTTCACTTCTCAAATTCCACACTGGAATTTCTTCACTCTAGCCAAATTCCCATACTGGGATTGCTTCACTTCTCACGATCACACCCTTGTGACGTCTCTTCTCTTCATTCTCTCATCACCTCCTGGTGATTAACTTCTCTTTCTTCACAACCTTGTTGTTGTTTTTTCTTCTCTTGTTCCAGTCACGCTATTGTTGCGAAACCTTCACATCTATTTGTTTTTCAAGATTCTCTCACAATCTTTCTCTTGTTACGCTTCTGCCACAAGCAATAACTATCACAAAGTCTGTCACACTTTGTAAGTTATCCAAGTTTCTACCATAAACTCTTCAATTACCATGTTTTAGATTAACATGATACCATCCTCCCTTAAGCTCAAACATAACTACCCAACATTCCTTGTCATTCTAAGTTTCTGAATTCGATCACCTTAATCAAACTGTACCAGTCCTTCCTGAGTGAAATACCGGCTTTGATCTTCTGTTGCGTTTATTTCGAATCCATGACTTAACCCTTTGAATCAACCACTCACCCTATAACTTCTTTACCTTCACAAAAAACTGCTTTCAGCCACGCCTCTCCCACAAAACAGTCACACTTACTGTCACAAACTGTGACCTTTTCTTCTGTCACGCTTCTGTTCAACTGTGACAACCTTTAGTTACGCTTCTGTTCAACTGTGGCAAATCTTCTGTAACAATTGACACTAACCTTTGTAACACCCATACTGTTACAAACTTTCAATAACACTTTCTCCTCCTTTTTTTTTTTTTTTTATTTTACCAGCAACAATACTAGATCTCACTTGATCTTAGGGTCGTGAAACCCCAAACCTCAAGCAAACGTCATCCATCTTCATCATTACTATTCTAATCCAGTCACCACTGAGATAAAACAAGTCAACAACAACAACTCCTTCCTTCTTTTTCTCGACAACTAACTCAACCATAAAACCTCTTCGCTGCAGCTTCATCAAATACCACCAAACAGTAGCAGCGATCACATCTCCATTATAATCAACACCATTCACTTTCCTGAATAACACAACGAGCTCGAACTACTTTTCTTCCATTCCTTGTCATCTCGGTAACAACAACCTTTTAACTACTTCTCAGCATAAACCACCAAACTACAACCATTATCTCCGTGTCATGTCACTGGACATCAAAAAACTTCTCCAACAACCATTAAACCTGGCTACGGAAGCAACGTAATCTTGCGTCCATTACCATCACCTCAAACAACATAGATACCTCATCTCAGTTCTCTATTCATATCAACAACAATCACCACCTTCCATCAAAGGAATTCAATGGCATCAAGCTAGTTTCCGTCCTTGATTCACCATCTGAGATGCATCTCTTCAGCTCATATTAGGTCAATTAATCACAACAACAATCTTCTTTCACAGCCTTTTCGGATTTGCAAACTGAGAACAACCCAAATTACAACCTTCCGAACTGGAGCAAGTTTCGTCTTCTTCTCTGGTGATTGTTTTGACAGACAACAAGTCTGACTAGTATGGGACGTCTTCTTCTTCTTTTAACTCATCAAAAAATACCAGCTTCACTTTCTTCCTCAAACTCGTATCAACAGCCACCTCTTCAATAATCACTTTGCGCTACTACTTTTCTTTTAAAACGTTTTTTTTTTATAAACTAAAAACCCTAAAAACACCATGAACTAAGCAATGAGGCTTAACAAGCCTTCAACTAATTTCTCCTTCTTTCTCAAAACTATTTTATTGCAGCACCAAACCAATTCTTTATCACCGAAAAAACTTGTGAATTTTCTCGAACTCTATCTCCTCTCCTCCCTCTTCCTCTAACCTTGCTCTGATACCAGATGTAAAAATCTGATATCAAAGACTTAATGAACACAAAAACGTAACTCAAATAATTCTCTCTATTGATGTAATTCAAACTCATGGCTCAACAGCCTATATATATTTTTTAACAGACTTGACGACTACGAAAACACTTTCCTAATATAAGTCAAACTCTAAACATAGAATTCTTCTAGAAACTCAAAACTCTAAAAAAATTCTTAAGCCAAACAAACTCCTCGATAACAAAGTTTCCTAATACTGTCACCTTCCGAATATAAATCAGTTTCCTAAAACTGGTACCTTCCGTATATGAAACACCGTGTTCACACTATCTTGGTTTAACCTTCAACAGACTTGAAGACTAAGAATCTTGTCAATGAGATGAAAGTTAATGGTGACACCATAGAAGACTCAGCTATTGTGGAAAAGATATTAAGAAGCTTACCTGAGAAGTTTGAGGCAAAAGTAACTGCTATAGAAGAATGTAATACTGCTGCAACTATGACTCTTAATGAGTCATTAGGTTCATTAAAGGCTTATGAACAGAGGTTACTTGAAAAAACAGTTGCTGCGAAAACAGTAGAAGAAGCACTATAAAGTCAAGTCAGATGGACTAACAATCAAGAAAATTCTAGCTCTGGAGGAAGATTAAATAATGGAAGTCATCAGGGAAGATATAATTTTGGAGGAAGATCAAATAATGGAGGTTATCAGGGAAGAAAACCAATAGATAAAGCAAAGCTTCAATGTTATAATTGTGGAGATTTTGGACATTTTTCTTTTGATTGTCCAAAGCCTAGAAAGACAACATAAAATAACTACAAATCCAACTTCAAAGCAAATATAGCTGAGAGTCAAGAAGAAGAAGAAGAAGAACAGAAATCTGAAAACATGTTACTTGCTTGTCATACTGCAGAAGAACAACCTCAACTTAAGTGGTACTTAGATACTGGTTGTAGAAATCATACGTGTAGAAGAAAAGACTTATTTGATAAGCTTGATGAGTCTGTAAGATCAACTGTGAAGTTTGGTAATATTTCTACAATTCCTGTTATGGGAAAAATGAAGAATATGAATTGTTCTTAAGAATGGTTCAAAGGCATACATAATGGATGTATTTTATGTACCTGGTTTACATCAGAATTTGCTGAGCATGGGGCAGTTATCAGAGAGAGGATACTTTATGAACATTTACAATGGTATCTGTTTCATTAGAGATAGAAGAAGAAGACTGATAGCAAAAGTACAGATGACCAAAAACAGATTATTTCTTTTGAATATTCAGCATCAGAAGGAAAGTTGTTTCAGTACTCATGTGCATAATGATAGTTGGTTATGGCACAAGAGAATAGGTCATATAAACTTTAATAGTTTACAAGTTTTATCTAAGAAGGATATGGTTTCAGGTCTACCAACTATAGAGCTTCCAGAGTCAAGATGTGAGAATTGTATATTTGGCAAGCAGCACAGAGATCCATTCCCGGTGAACAAAGCTAGAAGAGTTGAACAACATTTTGAGATAATACACAGTGATTTATCAGGACTACCAACTATATTGTTGTTGATAATATCATGGAAGAACATGGTATTCTACATCAGTTAACAACTAGATATACACCTCAACAGAATGGTGTTGCTGAGAGAAAAAACAGAACGATTATGGAGATGGCAAGAACTATAAGAAGAACAAAGGATTTACCTAAGAACTTTTGGAGTTATGCAGTTGATACAGCAGTGTATTTACTTAACATATGTCCTACAGATAGCTTGAATAATAAGACACCAGAAGAAGCTTGGAGAGGAATAAGACCAAGTGCAAGACATTTGAGAATTTTTGGGTGCATATGCACATGTACCTAAATAACTCAAGAAGAAGTTGGATGATAAGAGTGAGAAGTGTATTCTTGTTGGTTATAGCTCAGTAACCAAAGGATACAAGCTTTATAATCCAGAAACAGGAAAAATAATTATTAGCAGAGATGTGATTTTTGATGAAGATTCACAATGGGATTGGAATGTTACAACAACAAAAGAAACTGTCAGAACAGTACCAGTTACAATTGAAGAAGAAGTAAGAACTTAGAATAATGCTATAGAACATCAAGAAAAAGTTAGAATTGATGATGCACCACAACAAGAAGAAAATCCAAGACCAAGAAGAACTATTGTTACACCAGCACGCATGAATGATTATGTGTTAAAAAGAGATGATGATGATACTGATGAAGAAGTAATTAATTTTGCTTTATTTGGACATTGTGATCATGTAGCTTATGAAGAAGATTCTAAAGAACAAGGGTGGATACAAGCCATGGATGCAGAGTTGAAGTCTATTGAGAAGAATAATACATGGGAGCTTACTGAACTTCCACAATGAAAGAAAGCAATAAGTGTCAATTGGGTTTACAAGACTAAGTATAAATCAGATGGTAAAGTAGCTAGATTGAAAACAAGATTAGTTGCTAAGGTATATAGACAAAAACAAGGAATAGATTACTCAGAAGTGTTTGTATCAGTTGCAAGATTAGATACAATACGTATGATTATTGCTTTAGCTGCTCAGAAACATTGGAAGATTTTTTAGATGGATGTGAAGAGTGCATTCTTGAATGGTGAACTAGAAGAAGAAGTTTATGTTGACCAACCAGCAGGTTATGTTATGGAGGGGAAGGAGAATCAAGTATACAAGCTAAATAAAGCTTTGTATGGTTTCAAACAAGCACCACGTGCTTGGTATACAAGAATAGATTCATACTTCATTGAGAAAGGTTTTACAAGATGTCCATATGAACATACACTGTATTTGAAAGCTGAATCTCTTGGCAATCATACTATAGTTTGTTTATATGTGGATGATCTTATATTTACTAGTAATAGTTCAGACATGATCAATAAATTCAGGGAGGATATGGTGAAGGAGTTTGAGATGACAGATTTGGGATTAATGCCATATTTTCTTGTTATTGAAGTACAACAAACAGAAAGAGGTATCTTTATTAATCAGCAGAGATATG
The DNA here is from genome assembly GCF_003573695.1 of Papaver somniferum. Lineage (NCBI taxonomy): Eukaryota > Viridiplantae > Streptophyta > Magnoliopsida > Ranunculales > Papaveraceae > Papaver > Papaver somniferum. The sequence continues at coordinate 219,028,071 of NC_039364.1, read as the reverse complement.
CAGATAGAATACTGAAGAGGTTCAAGATGGATAATTGCAATCCTATTTTAACACCAGTACAGGAGAGGTTGAAGTTGAAAAAATATGGATCAGGAGAGCTTGTGAATCCTACTGACTATAAGTGTCCGCTTGGATGTCTCAGATACTTAACTGCTAAAAGACCAGATATTAGGTATGCAGTTGGATTGGTTAGTAGGTTTATGGAATCACCAAGACAGTCACACTTACAAGCTGCAAAATGTATTTTGAAGTATGTTAAAGGTACAACAAGTATGGGAATTCTTTACACAGTTTCAGAAGAACCAAAGTTAGTTGGTTATACAGATAGTGATTGGGCTGGAGATACAGAAGGAAGAAAGAGTACTCCAGGTTATGCATTCCATTTAGGAACAAGATTTTTCTCTTGGTCATCAAAGAAGCAACAGGTTGTTGCATTGTCTACAACAGAAGCTGAATATATTGTTGTTGGCAATTGTGCTACACAAGCTGTATGGTTGAGAATGATGCTGAAATATCTTTTCCATGAGCAGGTAACACCTACAACAATAATTTGTGATAATAATTCTTCAATTTCATTAACAAAGAATCCAGTGCTTCATGGAAGGAGTAAGCACATTGACATCAAGTATTATTACATTAGAGAGCTTGTCAGTAACAAAGAAATAGCTGTAGAGTTTTGTGAAAGTGAGAATCAGTAGCTGATATTTTCACCAAGTCTTTGAAGTCTAACACTTTCATCTACTTGCGTGGAAAATTTGGAATGATCAGTAAAGAATATCTTGGTTTAAGTGAGGATGTTGAAGGTTAAACCAAGATAGTGTGAACACGGTGTTTCATATACGGAAGGTACCTGTTTTAGGAAACTGGTTTACAGTGTGAACACGGTGTTTCATATATGGAAGGTACAACTTTTAGGAAACTGGTTTATATTCGGAAGGTGACAGTATTAGGAAACTTTGTTATCGAGGAGTTTGTTTGGCTTAGGAATTTGTTTAGAGTTTTGAGTTTCTAGAAGAATTCTATGTTTAGAGTTTGAGTTATATTAGGAAAGTGTTATCTTAGTCGTCAAGTCTGTTAAACAGTATATATAGGTTGTTGAGCCATGAGTTTGAATTAAATCAATAGAGAGAATTTTTTGAGTTACGTTTTTGTGTTCATTAAGTCTTTGATATCAGATTTTCTACAATGTATGATCGAGCAAGAGAGAGGAGAGCACAAACGAAAGCAATAAAACGATTACATTGATAATCAGTTTGGTTGGTGTACAATTCTTATGGCTCAATAGCCTACTTATAGTCTCACAAACTTGACGATCACTCAAAGCAGACTTTCCTAACAAAGATAAAACTCTAAACAAAGACACTTTCCTAACATAAAGCAAACTCTAAATAGAACTCTTCTAAAACTCTCTAGAACTCAAACACCTTGCTTCTCAAGTAAACTCCAACTTCCAAATATCGCTCAGTGTGCCAACAACGTATGTTGATCCACAAACCAAATCATAATATCTTGGTTTAACTTCCAACAAGTTTTCTAGAGTACTGCTTAATCCAGTTTGTACGGTGTTGTTGGAAAGTAAAAAAAATAATAATCATGTTTCTTGATTTTTGTTGGAGGAGTCCAGGTCTGGTAACACCCTTGACTAATCCTTATGGACTGGGTGTGTGATGTTAGTCATTGAAGTCTGGTCATAGACCTCCCCTGTTGTGGTTAGCTGCGAATCTGAATCTCCATTTTGTCAGAACAGTGTTCAGTTTTCTAGATTGTTGAATATTCATGATATCGTATAGTGAAATCTCATGAATTTTAACGTTTTTTATATATTCTCTCAATTGCTCAATAATATTTGTTGTTGCATGAGAATATTAATATCATGAACTCAGACACAACTCATGGCTCTTAGAGTTAGCATCTCAAGATCGTTTCTTTTGTTTTCGGTTTTGTAGATGTGAAACACTTAATTGGTAGGAAAATCTGCGATAGCTTTTTTCAGATGCTATGGCCCTTCAAAGTCATTGCTGGCGTAGATAAGATACCCATGATTCAAGTCAGTTACAAGAGCAAGGATACACAGTTCTCAACAGAGGAAATCTAAGTGCAATTGTCAAGATTGTTGTTACTTTAATGATTTTCAACGCCAAGCTACCAAGGATGCTGGTAAAATTACGGGCCTTAATGTACTTCGAGTCATCAATGAATCAATGGCGGATGGTATTGCTTATGGTCTTGATAAAAAAGCGACCGGTGTTGGTGCGGAGAATGTTCTTATCTTTGATCTTGGTGGCGGTACTTTTGATGTTTCAATACTCACCATTGATTGGGGGGGATTTTTAAAGTCAAAGCTACATCTGGAGATACACATTTTGGAGGAGAGGATTTTGATAACAGGATGGTGTATCACTTTCTTCAGGAGTTCAATACGAAGTACAAGATGGATATTAGTGGAAACCGAAAGACTGTTTAGGAGGTTGAAATCATCTTGTGAGAGAGCAAAGAGGGACCTCTCATCATATGTTCGGGAAACCATTGATATTGATGCTCTGTATGAAGGAATTGATTTTTATACATCCATTACTCAGTGCTAAATTTGAACAGTTGAACTTGGATTTGTTTTTGAAATGTTGTTTGAACTTTGAAGGATGCTAATTAAGATGAAGAAAAAAATTCCACTGATTTGTGCTCGTTGGTGGATCCACTATAATTCCAAAGGTTCAGTCTCTATTGCATGATTTCTTTAACGGGAAGGAACTTTGCAAGAGCATCAACCCTGACGAGGCTGTAGCTCATGGTGCTGCACTGCTAGCTGCTCAATTGAATGGTAAGAGTAATGAGACAGTTAGAGACTGTATGTGATTCTATCATCAATAAGCTGAACTAGCAGGATGGTGCAGGCCCTTCAAACAGAGCTACGACCTTTGAACCCAGTATCGAGGATGTCGACTGAAGTTGGATCTATCTTCTATTTTAGTTCAATAAATTTGCACCGTCTTTGCAATCTTGAAGTCTTTATAATTCCATTACTCAGATCATGGTTATTTTTCATTTGCTTGGTTATTGTGCTAGTTAAATGTTTTCAACTTTATAAACATTCAGAACGAAGAAATCCTTTTTTCTAAGCCCTTCCAGTTGTGCAAATATCTGTAGCAAAAAAGGCCAGACGAAACTGAAACTTTAACACAATAGGACAAGACATTGCTTGATTGGCCTTGGCATAAGCAACTTTGGTTCTCATAAAAAAAAAATAACCTAAAGTGCAGCTGCAGCAACTGTTACGAAGAAATCAAGCAAAGTTCTGATAACTGGTACCACCAATTGCCAGATTTTCTTAGTATATAGAACACAAACCAAAATCTCCCCTCCTTTAAAACGCTAAGTCATATAAGCTGCCACGTCGCACGGTGAGTGTGACATCCCCCTCAAATTAAATTAGATAAAAGTTTTGGGCATTTTAGTAAACCTGGTGAGGACACTTGGCTAGACTTTATTGGTCGAAACATTAAAACTTGGATAACACTCTGTTTACACCTTATATTTAACTGACCGTTTGTAGCCACGTTAGCAAAAACGTGGGTATACAACACTTACGTGTGGATTTACAGCCAACTAATTACTTACACTTTGTTTACACTTAATACTTAACTGGACGTTACTAACGCCAGTTAAGTAGACAATACAATCCGCTAGATGTCTCCGGTTTCATCTTAGAAATTGGACCCTAAAAACCCAAACGAGCTCTCTTTTCATATTCGGCGGCACCCGAAATTCTCTTTTCCTCATCATCGGTATTTATCTCTTCTCTCCTTTCTCTTTCAGAACCTAATCTTCTCTGATCTTTATTTGTTTGATCTAATTAACTAACTCTATTGTTTTATTTGTTGCAGGGATTATTAATGTGGTTTGTTAATCGATGAAAAGAATCAGGGTCGAGAAGCTATGATGAAGAATTAGTGAAGGAGATAAGTTTGATGGTTTTGGGTTCAATTTCTAAGAAGATTTGCAGCTCAGTTAGGGTTTGTTGAATCTTTTCGAGCAAAGATTTGTATTGATTGAGTATCGCAACTTGGGCCAATAAACAATTTGAACATGGTCCCCTATAATAGGCTCTTTAGTTCCAATACTTGATTTCTTATTTCAATTTCCAGTTTGGTTTACTGGGGAATTGATGATGTAGGATCAGAATCTCGCAGCAATAATGCCTCAGCGAAATTATTAACAACACAACACGACAGTGTCGCAGAACAGCTTCAGAAATGACATAATAAATGACATCATCCAAATCATGAGAAAAGTGTGACGATCCTGCGAAAATAAGGAAGTTTGCGAGATTGATATTTATAAGGTTGCGAGAATGTCGCAAGTCATATCCGAAAATAAAGGACAGATTAGCTGTCATCCACTATGTAAATCCCTATAAATAGTCGTTCAGTTGTAAAGGAAAGGGAGAGATCTTTTCTGAGAGAGAAGCAAGTAAATAGGAGAGAGAAAATCTAGAGTAGTGGTTATTCTTGATCCCTTTATCTTTTCTTATAAGATTGTTCAAAGATTCATCAATAAAATTAAGATTGTTAATCCAAAAATGAGTTGAATGTTAATGAAATCTTGTGAGGGGTGTAGTGTAGGATTTCTTGCAACTACATAATGGCGCTAGAAACAGGGACTGAAGGTTGAAAGTTGAAGATTGTTGTTGAGGTTGTTCAAAACAAGAAAGTGATTAAACAAATCAGTGAACCGGTTAAAAGAAAAATGATTAGAATCAATGAAGATGACAAAAGATTGGAGTGTAATATGATAAGAAAAACAATGGTTAATGAATTCTATGAAAACATCAAAGGAAGGATACATAAACGAGATTTTGAAGGAAGAAAGGTTATGGCGGTAGAAAAACATCATCCTTGAAAGATTGGGAAAAGCAAAAAATCACATTTATGGCAGCAGAAATACCAAAAGAAAATTTGAGCCACACATCTCCATTGGTTATTACAATACCTATTACACAAAAAGAGAAGGGGACAACAACAAAATCCATGAAAGAATGAATATTGAACAGAACTTTAGTCGATACAGGAAGTTCAGTGGATATAATATTCTATCATGTGTTCAAAGGAATGGGATTCAAAGATGAAGAAATTTGTTCAACGTATCTTGTTCATGGCTTTGGAAAATCCACAACAAAACCTAAAGGACAAATAGTGGTGTGAATTCCACTAGGAGATATTGAAACACAAGTGACACTATGCGTAGTGGACATGGAATCACCATATAACATGTTGTTGGGGAGGCCATGGATACACGCAATTAAAGTTGTAGTATCAACGTTGCATCAATGCATCAGGTTCCCCATGCCAAATGGAGTAGGTGAAATTAGAGGAGATATTGACAATGCAAAATTATGTTATCAAATTGAAGTAAAGCACTATGAAGGACGAGCAAAAAAACGATAATTTCGCAGAAAAATAGCAAAGGAGGTAAAGAAAGAAGAAGAATTTAGAGTGTACATGATAAGAGCAAAAGAAGGTAAAGGAATACCCAGCGAAATTTCGGAGGAATGGGATGGACCTGCGAAGATGATAAAAGAGCCAACACCAATGGGAGAACCCAAGGACAGTTACTCTAGGCAGAACCAACAAAAGAAATAAATGTTGGGATTATAGAAGAACCCCTAATACTGAGGAATGGAACCAAGATGGATGCAGAAGAAGAAGAAAGAACCGTTAATCTTTTGCGGGAATATAAAGATATTTTCGCAGGGAGCATGGATGATATACCTGGAATAGATCCGTCAATTGCATGTCATAAGTTGGAGATTAACAAGAATGTGAGGCCATTTAAACAGAGAATAAGAAAAATCTCAACGACCTACCATCCTCAAATAAAAGAAGAATTATAGAAAATGCTTGAGGCGGGAATTATAAGAGAAGCTAAATACCCGGAGTGGATAGAAAACATGGTTGTTGTTCCAAAGAAAAATAAAGGGATAAGAATTTGCATAAATTTCACTGATTTAAACAATGATTGCCCTAAAGATAGTTTTCCATTGCCGGATATTCCTCAAATGGTTGAATCAGCAGCGGGAAATGATAGAGTGTCTTCTTTAGAAGGGTACAAAGGTTATAACCAAATCCCCCTCGCTGAAGAAGATCAAGAGCATACTTCTTTTTTCGCTCCAAGAGGTTTATATTGTTATACAAAAATGCAGGAGCAACGTATCAAAGAATGGTAGAGAAGGTGTTCGCGAAATGGATACACAAAACATTAGAGGTGTACATGGATGACATGTTGGTGAAGAGTAAAGAAGACAACGATCATGTAGAAGATTTGAGGGAGATTTTTGAACAAATGCGGCATCATAACATTAAACTGAACCCTGAAAAATGCATTTTTGGGGTTGCATCGGGAAAAAATTTAGGCTACATTGTATCAAAATAAGGAATACAAGTTGATCCAGAAAAGGTACAAGCAGTTCGTGACATGCCAACGCCAGTAATGATAAAGGATGTACGAAAATTGAACGGACTTTTAGCTTCGCTAGGAAGATTCATTTCGGGATCATCAAACAAATGTAAACATTTTTTCAATATATTCAAGAAGGGTGCGAAATTCAAATGGACTGATGAATGCGAAAAAGCTTTTCAAGGGATCAAAGAACACCTTATGAATACATCTATTTTACAAAAGGCAGAACTAGGAGAAGAACTATTGATCTATCTTGCGACAACATCACATGCTTTAAGCGTTGTGTTATTGCGAATGGACGCAGGAGTGGAAAAGCCCATTTATTACATCAGCAAAACATTTAATGCTGCAGAGAGGAATTATTCAAAAATTGAGAATCTAATTTTATCATTAGTATACGCCGCATTTAAACTTCGCATATATTTTCAAGCACACAAAATAAGGGTGCTAACAAAAGTACCAATTGAATCAGTGATGAAGAATTCAAAAAGATCAGGTAGGGTGGAGAGATGGAATGCACAAGTAGGACATTTCGAAATCAAGTATGAAATATTATCTTTACCAAAATCACAAGTTGTCGCAGATTTCTTAGTAGAATTTCCTTTAGAAGATGATGAAGCGGTGGAGGAGATGATGGATATAGAAGAAGAACATGGAGATCCAAAAGACTTATTAATAGAACCAAATAGATGGGAGATATTGGTAGATGGATCATCAAATGGGGAAGGCAATGGGGTTGGAATTGTTTTAATTTCGCCAGAAGGAGCGAAGATGGCTTTTTCATTCAGATTGGAATTCAAATTCACTAATAACGAAATGAACCATCCTTGAAGAAATACAAGAAGCTCATTGAATAATTGTCAGCGAAAATCCTAAAGATAAAATGGAGGCACATTTCAAGAAAGGATAACAGACTCGCAGACGCTGTCACCATCAATCAATAAAGAAGAAGAAGAAGTGAACGCAATGATGATGGAAAGTGGAGAAGAAGAACAAACGAACAATATCGTAGATTGGAGAACATAATTTCATGCATATTTGGCGAAAGGAGAAACACCAAGAAACAGATTGGAAGCACACAAGTTAAAAATCCGCGCAACAAATTATGAATTAAGAGATGGGCTGCTATACCGAAAATCCTTTAATGGACCATCACTCAGATGTATGACACAAGAAGAAGGAGAAAAGGTGCTAAAAATGTTACATAGTGGGGATGCTGGCAATCATAGCGGGGGAAGATCTTTGGCACATAGAGCAAAAATGCAAGGCTATTACTTGCCATACATGCACCAAGATGCAAAACAAATATCAAGACGTTGCGAAAATTGTCAGCGGCATGGAAAGAAAATACATGCACCCGGAGCACCATTGTCATCTTCAACCAGTGTATGGCCTTTTGGAAAGTGGGGCTTAGATATTGTGGGGCCATTTTTACCAGGATCTGGACAAAGAAGATACTTAATAGTCGCAACAAATTATTTCACAAAATGGACAGAAGTAAAGACAATACAGCATATTCGCGACAAAGATATCTTTACATTCATATTCGAAAATATCATTTGCAGATTCAGAATTCCTGCGCAGTTGGTATCTGATAATGGGAAACAGTTTGAAGGACAGAACATAGAAATGTTACTTAATGCATTTAAGATAAAATGTGGAAAGTCTACTCTCTGTATCCACAAGCTAATGGACAAGAAGAGGCAACAAACAAAACAATTGCAGATATATTAAAGAAAAAATTAGAAGGACATCATAGAGCATGGTGCGAACAAGTACATAATGCAGTATGGGCTTATAACACAACTAGGAGAGAAGCTACTGGAATGTCACCTTTTTGTTTAACATACGGAGTTGAAGCGGTGCTAGCAACAGAAGTTGTTATTCCGACGACAAAGAGAGAAGCTTGGGAGAAAAATCTTAGTGCGGGTTTGATCTTAAGCAAACTTGATGAGTTAGAAGAAAAAAGAGAAAGATCTTTACAGCATATAGAGAATTATCAGCAAAGATTATCCCGAGAATATAATAAACGTGTCAAAGTACGCGAATTTCAACCAGGAGATTTAGTTCTGCGAGAGACACCAATATATCAGCGAGAAAATGGTGAAAAGTTAGCGAAAAAATGGGATGGACCTTACATCATTAAGAAGATAGTTGGGACAGGAGCTTATAAATTAATGGATCCAGAAGGTAGAGATGTTGCTCATAGACTTGACAGACCATGGAACAGATTGTACTTAAAGAGATATTATCCATAAGAAGCTTTGAGAAGTTATGTATGACGCAACAAAACGATTGCGAATAAACATTCAATGAAAGAATAGGTGCGAGATTATTCATATCAAAACAAGATCATGATATACGAGAACTTCGCAGAGATAATAAATTCTACAAAAGACAATCAGAGAACAATGACAAAAGAGAAAGGGGCGAACCTTTATGGCGTACACCCTAGTTCGTGAATAAAATTTCGCAAGAGGCAAATGTAAGACCTAAAGTACTTCATATAAGGGGGTACATGTTGCATGGCTCAGGAAAAGGCTACACCGCCCCCGGAACCTGAGTCATGGAGATTTGGGGTCAATAAATCCCATCCGGGAGAGGCACCTTGGACTCTCAGCTTAAGCATATGACTTAGGTTGGGCGACTAAGGTAATAAGGACTCTCCCCAGGAGTGCAGAATCTGACCAAGGCGCCGAGGTACACGGTTGAGTCAAGAGTGCCAGGGGCGTCTGGAGCGTACCTTGCCATTCTTGACAAGTCTTGGCTTATACTGCACTCGGACCGAAGAAAACCCCACTTAGGGTGCAGTCTCGTAACCATAAACCCTATAGGTAAAAGGGATAAGAGGCTGCGAAAACAACTGGTTGTTGTTAAGACCGGATGGGAGGAGCCAACCTTGTATGGTAGAGGTACGCCTTCTTGAAGGGGCAACCAGGGGGAGATAAGGGCGGCACCCTCCATTAGGGAGCTGATAAGTGTCTTAAGACGCAAATGTCATGAGGATTTGTACTCGCAAGTGTATTAAGGATTGTCATATTTGTGCGACAATACTGAAGAGGCAATAATACTAAAAAGAAAGATAAGACGAGATCAATGGGTTTTCGCATGAAAGTGCGAAGACGTCCTGCGATTTCGTCGCACGATGACAATGTCATGGGGCTTTATTTTCGCAAGAATATTTAGGCCTGTCATATTGTCACAACAATCCTGAAGAGGCAATAATACAAAAGAAAAAGTTAAGGAAAGATCAAGGGGTTTTTGCATGAAAATGCAAGGACGTCCTGCGATTTTGTCCCAATGACAAGAGGCGGCATAATAAGACCTTTAATTAGGAAGGCAAAATAAGACCACATGACAAAACAAAATATTTATAAGTATTCATAACTGATCACTTCTCGCCAGAAAGATAATGAGAGGCAAGTATGGGAATCAGTAAACAAGAGGCATTATCTTTCTCGCCAGCAAAATACTAAAAGAGAAAATTAATTCCAAAGTTGGCTGAAGAATATAATTCGCAAGAAATAATAAAGATGAAACAGTTCAAGAAGATAGAACTAGATAAGAAGCTCGTGCTTCAATATTAATTCCAGTAGAAGGGGACAATGAACACTCTTCACCAATTTTCTGATTATCGCCAGCCTTTTCTTCATTTCGATTCTGATCTTCACCAACAATAATTTCTTTGAGAGGGACTTATTTTTTGCCACCATCTTGATTATTGCCAGTAATTACTTCTTTAGAAGGGATTTCTTTTTCGCTTCCATCTTGATTAGCACCAGCAGTTGCTTCCTTAGAAGAGATCTCTTCTTCATCTTCCAAAAGATTATTCTCTCCACCGCTTTCATAATCATAATCACTGTCAGCAGGACGAGGAATCTCATCATTATCTACTTCCAAAGGTTCGATTGATGTAGGAGGAAGAGATTTGGACAGTAAAATATCATTCACAAGAACTTCAGCCCGGAGATGAACTTGATGAATAAATGCTCTCTGGTGATTCCTATCTTGAATATCCTTAAAGTAAGCAAGATAATCAAATCTTCTTTCTGCTCGGTCGCGAGAACCAGTAAGGACAGAGACGAGTAGTGCATTTTCTTTGCGAATTTCGGCATATTTAGCCTCCAAAACAGAAATGGAGGAATGAAGATTTTTCTCAGACTCTGCGAAAAGTAGAATACAAAATTTCAGTAAGATGAAGAACTCAAAAAAGTATGACAAAGAAAAGATAGTTAAGGCAGTCAAACTGTTATGACTACCTTCCTTTTGCGAAATAAGGTGTTGAATCAAGGTCAGACAACTATTCTCCCAACGGTTCATCACATCATCAAATTTATCTCCAACTAAACCTTTAAGTCGAGATTGAATATTTTTCTATTTAGAAATAAGAAAGTCATTTTTCTTCGCAAATGAAGAATACGATTCTTCAAATTTGGAATATTGTTCTTTAAGTTGGTTCGCCTTTACACTTAAAGCTATTCTACCTTGAATGAGTGTATCTCTTTCAGCGATAGATGACTCTGTTACTTCTTTAAGTTCATTTCTTAAGGAGCGAAGAGATTGTTCTTGGTCATCACATACTTTCTGAAGGATGCTAAGTTGTTACGAAGATATCGCCATCTTGTTTAAACAAGTTCGCTTCTCTTGAAATAGAATTTTATTCTCATCTGATAAAGTTTCCATCCCTAGATTAGCTTTAGTTAAAGAATAAGAGAGGCGAGATATTTCATTACTTAATAAATTTTGCCTCTGAACTAGTTGGGTATTTTCATTGGTAAGATTATTTATATGATCAACAAAATATGAATAGAGGTTATATAATTGGTTATATTGATCCGTCAAAATCTCTTTATCAACACGGGATTCTTCAACAGCAGATTCAAATTGATATCTCTCCATTATTCGTTTCTGGTTTAAGGCTTAACATGCAAAAAAAGGGATTTCAAGGACAATTAAATATGGAAAGGATAAAATCATTAGAAAGGCAAATTGAAGACACGAATAAAGAAGTCATACCTCTCAGTTCATCATTCTTCTTGCGAAGATTTTCGCGATCCAGCGAAACAATCTGGAGCTTTTGATTTTCGAGACGAAGAGCATTACACTCTAAAGTCATCATTTGGAGATTCTTATTCAAGGTTTCAACCTATTTTTCAAAAGTTGTTTGCGAAGCAACTCTGTCAGCGCCAAAATAGTTACTCAGAATTTCGCAAACACCGGACTTGACAGGATCAATGGGAGACTTCTTAACATCATCCAGAACCTCAGACAAAACTTTGAAAGCAATATTTAAAGGAAGAGGCTCAGGCAGAGAACTGGCAATGATAGAAGATTGAGAAAAATTATCAATAGGAGGAGAAGAAGTTTCATTCACAGAAGGATTAATAAGGGGGGTTTCAATCATTGAAAGGTCAGTTGAAGGGATGAAATCTGAGGCAACCTTTTCGCGAATTGGAGATAATGATTTAACTTGTGAAGATGTCGCAGAAGATTTTGAAGGGATAAGTAAGTGAAATCGAACAGAGGTTTCAACGGTTTTGAGGTGGCGAGATTTCTTGAGAGGTTTGTTGGCATCCTTATCACCCTGCGAATCACAATCTGGATAAGAAACAGAGGCAACAATATTGTTATTAGAAAAGAATAATGTTTCTTACCACCTTCTGATCCGCATACTTTCTTTTGTTTACAACAACCTTATGCTGCGATTTGGAAATATTAAGGTTTTGAACCGTAAATTTGGTGTTAGAGGCGTTTTTGCTAAAATAACAACAGTATGGGAATCACATAAACAACATCAAGTAAGGCAGTAAGCAAGATCAATTTCAGCAAAACCCATAAGAAAGAAAAAAGAAAACTAACCTCGATGAATCATGGAATACACCAGCAGGAAGATTAATTCGTAAAAATTAAAAAAGAAGAAAATTACGAACAGTGAAGATCTACAGAGGGAACAGTATGGGAATGGACGAAGAATTAAGAAGATTGAAGAAGGAAGATAGAAGAAAAATTACAACAGAGGAATTTACGGAGAAAAAGATGAAGTTGCAGAGAAGATGAAAAAGAGAGTGAAAAGGAAGAAAAGGGAGAGTAAGAAGAGTATATATATAGAGGAGATTTTCGAGAAGATAAACACAATTAATGCGAAAATACGTGAGCGGTTAAAAAGCAGCGGTTACAAAAGACGTGTCAAGAAATAGATAGGAGAAAGGATGCGTGTGGTAAATGCAGAATATAAAGTGATGGATAGCTGCGGCATTTCTCACATTATTCTCTACTTCGCAGATAAGATATGAGAAGAGGAAAGATGTAGAATCAGAATCTCGCAGCAATAATGCCTCAGCGAAATTATTAACAACACAACACGACAGTGTCGCAGAACATCTTCAGAAACGACATAATAAACGACATCATCCAAATCATGAGAAAAGTGTGACGATTGATAGACGCATTTATGTGTCTAATATATCTCAATTGTATATAGTGTTAGTGCTCGATTTTGTACTTAATTGGTTATTTTATTTATATGTAGGTGTTTTTGGAAAAATAAGGCTTTTGCGACGAAATTGGCTAAAAAAATGGTTTTTGCGCCCGTGGGAGAAAATTACTATACGAACTCTCACTTTGGATAAGGGGTAACCTAATTACTAAGGGGTGACCCATTTTCAGGCATCTGCTAAAGGGAGACCGGAACTGGATAAGGGGTGGTCATCTTCATAATTCAAATACAAGTTTTGGCGGGAAAGGACTATGCAGCGTCTGGCAGATTTGGAGATCGAATTTCGGAAGTGATTTTAGGAGATTCAATTGTTGTATTTGGTACGTATGGAATCTACATGACTAAACAGGCCTGGTACAATCAATTGGACCCAACCAATTGGGCTGGAATGGCCGGGAGAAGTAATCAAAGTCCTAACAGGACACGGTGTTCTGTTTTGAGTTTCAAAGATTGGTGAGAGATTTTTGGGGGATTTTCTACGCTGTACAACCATGTATTTAGTCGAGTTCAAGTCAGAGAAGATTTTGGGAGCAATAGAATAGCTAACAGACGCATACAAAGATCGACAAATGGAATTATTGTTCAAACTGCACGTGAAGAATAAGAGATTTATTCTCGAATTTGATCGAGTTTCTAGGAAATCTGAAGGCTATATATAATTGGGTTTTTGTCATAGAAGGGTTAGAAACCCTTAGGAGATAATTGGGAGTAGAGGAGAGCCGAGGGGAAGCGATTATAGAGAGTTACAGTGCTGCTGCTGCTGCTGTTCGAGGAGGAAGAAGAAGAGGAAGAACAGACCTGCTAACGCAGTTGTTCTTCAACAGTCTTAAAACCAGAAACGAGTGTCGTAGTTCAACTGCGCTAGATATGTATCGTTTATAAACGGCATTACTCATCTTTGTAACAGTGACGCTGTAACGTTTATACAGCGTTGCAAAATCTCTTTATCACCATATTCATCAATAAAAACACCTATTAAGCAATTTTGAGCAAGTTTTTGATATGAGGAGCTAAACCCCTTAGCCAAGGCGACGGAGGAAGCCATTGGTCTTTATTTATGGTATAATTCTAACTTTATTATTTATTTGCAATATTATTATTTGATTATTTGCATGGAATTGAATTTGAAATATTAGTTTTTATTGAATAGTTGTGAATTATTTTGATGAAGCATGCTGGGTTTTAAAAACTTTTGATGTTTTATACTTTGTGATTACAATTATTACTTCAAAAATATACAAAAAGACATAATATTAGAATCACTCTAAAAGAAAAATTGCATGAATATTAATTATTAGAATTTATCAAATAATGGGTCAATGGTGGAATCCAAGTCTTGGTGTTTTTCCCTAAAGTTTTCAAACAAATTTATTTGCATGTTTAAATTTAAATCTAAAAAACTGTTTTCTTCACAAGTCTGAAAAGACCCTGTTTACCACTATCTCTACAACTACAATCAATTTTGATAAACCATCAAATTTTTGGCGCCGCCGACGCGGACCTGTGTTTAGTTAGCATTTTTTTAGATTTATTTTTTTTATTTATTTGTTCTTCTTTACATTTCTGGTTTTTTTTCTTTTTCTTTCAGATTCTTGAAGTTGGAGCGAAAGAAATTTTTGCCAAAGTTTTTGGTGGACATTTAAAGACTTGGAGTAAAAGGCAAAGCAAAAGGAGCAAAAGAAGAAGAATTTTATTTATTTATTCGATAAAAAGAGAGAAAAAAAAGAGAGACATTTTTATTTTTGTAATTTTTTTTAGACTTTCTTTTCTTTTGTATTTTTTTTACCCTACGAAAGGGTACCCTTAAATATAAACTGTGTGCAGGGAAGGATGGTGATTACAATATCACCTCGGCCCTTCGGGTTCGCACACGACATAGGAGTCGTGGCCCGAGTCGACGACAACGGTTCATCGCCCGTCTGGTACGGGAGGTAAGTCTAATCGAAACACTCGCGAATCCCCTGCAAGCGAGTTACTGTATTCCTTAAGGTGATAATTTTTTGAGGACGAACCGAACTGTTTTTATATTCCTAGTAAAGGGCAAGGCCTGGCCTAAACAAGATAAGGGTTTGGATTTCATCACCGCTCCCTTCTTGCCCGCCTTAGGAGAACAAAACCTAACGTGAACCCAAGCTTTAAAATCTTATTATAAAGAGACCTATAGGGTATCGAGCTTAACAGGACAATCATTCGAAAAATATTGGTTACTCTTTTAATCACACCTCAAAGTTCTTGATGGTTTCTGCGAGTTGAATGCGTGACTGCGCCGCATTGGATCGGTGAGGCCTTGGGTATCAAAGCTCCACTGAGCTTCCCTCGCCTCTATTCAACTCACTTTGACTCGTACTGATTCCAGAGAATTTGCTCAGATTGTAGCGAATTCCTTTTCGAAGGATTAGAAGCTGGTCTAGAAACAATCTAAGTGGAGCCATCATGCTTTTTGTTTGCTAGAAATTTTTAGGTTTGATTTGATGAAGTCGGCCTGCTGTGTGTTTGATTAGAACTTCCCTTCCTTCGGATTTTTGTTTTTGTATGCCAAGAGCGCTCGATTCCTTTACAGAGCGTGCTTGGAAAAGAGATAATTTTGGCCGTTTGATTAGTGACGAGCCTAAAAGATCTTCTTGTGGAAGCGGGGAGATCGAAGACTCTTCTTTTGAGAGCCCCGTTTTTGGAAACTTCAGTTTTGAGAACCTATCTCTTCCTGAGGAAAGTACCCCTAGTACTTCTATTGTGTCAGCGATGGCAACTTTGAAAGATTACATGTTCCCAACTAGGTCCAACCGAGCCTCGTGCATTAAATTGCCAGCCACTACGGCTAATTTTGAGATAAAACCTAGTATTCTTCAGATGATCCCTATATTCTTAGGAAAGGATGATGAGAACCCTTATTTTCATATTAGGGACTTTGAGGAAATTTGTGGAACAATTAGTATAAAGGACCTTACCGATGAAGTCTTGAAACTTAAGATGTTTCCCTTTTCTTTGAGAGAAAAAGCCAAGACCTGGATGAACAACCTACCGTCTGAATCCATAGAAACATGGCAGGAACTTATCGCTGCCTTCTATATGAAGTTCTACCCTAAGCATAAGACTGCAGCTGTTAGGCAGAACATTAGTACTAGTGTGCAACAAGAGGGAGAGTCTCTTTATAGATTTTTAGAGAGATTCAATGATCTTCTATCCCAGTGTCCTCACCATGGATTTGATAAGATGAAACTTGTAGAGATTATTTATAATGGTTTGGACTATTCGACCAAAGCTATGGTCGAATCTATGTGCGCTGGTGAGTTCACTAGTAAAAATGTTGAAGATGCTTTTACCTTCTTAGGAGATATCGCTGAAAAATTTCAACAGTGGGAGTCTTGTGTTGAACCCCCTAAAAGACTCTTGGTCAATAGAAGTAGCACCAATATGGTAGATACGAGTTTTGCGTCAGATGCTAAGTTTGCTGCTTTGTCCAGAAGGTTAGAAGCTTTGGAAATGGGTCAGTCTAAAAATAGGTCCCTTGTTGAACCTAATAGAGCCTCTCAAGTCTCTAGTTGTGGAATAGAGCCCGATAATTCATTTTGGGAAGGTCAGGTTAGTGAAGAACAAGCCCATGTTGTCTATAACAACGCTAGGTTTGAGAACCGTCAGAAGTTTGACCCATACTCAGAAATCTACAACCCTGGTTGGAGAAACCATCCTAATTTCTCTTGGTCTAAGGGCCAGAGTCAAGGACAGTCTAGTAATTCTCAGCCTCCCCCAGGTTTTGGTTATACTAAGAACTCTTCAGGTCAGACCCAGAACCCATCTGAGAATAGAATAACCAGCTTAGAGGAAACCCTTAGTATATTAAGGAAGAGCCAGGAGATGCTATCACAAAGCCAGGAAATGTTAGTAAAAAGCCAGGGTAATTTTCAAGAGGAAACCAAACAGAATTTTAAGAATAGTGCCCAATATTTTGCTAAATTAGAGCTTCAAGTCGGCCAAATAGCTAAGTTTATCAATGATAGAGAAGAAGGAAGGTTCCCTAGTCATACTGATCCTAACCCTAGAGGAGAGAAATCGTACAATCATGTGAACTCTGTTACAACCCTTAGGAGTGGAAAGAAAGTTGATAATAAGGTCGAGATACCTGAAAGTGAACATGTTGTAGTTCACCCTTATGAGCCAGAAAATGAGGAGACTGATAGAGCCTCCAAAGAGACCAATGAGGGTCTCGATGAGCCCGGCTTTGTTCCCAGAGCCCCGTTTCCCGAGCTGCTAGTTCCAACTAAGAGGGAGTCCAACTTTAATGATATATTGGAGGTTTTTAAGAAGGTTAAGATCAACCTTCCATTATTAGATGCAATTAGGCAGATTCCCTCTTATGCCAAGTTCCTTAAGGACTTGTGTACGCGAAAGCGTAAGCTCAGTGTCCATAAGAAAGCCTTCATAGCTAGTCATGTGAGTTCTATTATTCAGAATACCACTACTCCTAAGTATAAAGACCCAGGGTCCCCTACCATTGCTTGTACAATAGGTAAGTACCGTGTTGAGAAATCTTTGCTTGACTTAGGAGCCAGTGTGAATTTACTTCCATATCATGTGTACCTTAAGCTAGGACTTGGTGAGATGAAACCTACCCAGATGACACTTCAGTTAGCTGATAGGTCCGTTAAAATTCCTCGTGGTGTGATCGAGGATGTTCTCATAGAGGTTGACAAGTTTATTTATCCAGTGGATTTTGTTATCCTAGATACCCAACTTGTCCCTGACCCAGAGAACCAAATACCAGTGATTTTAGGTCGCCCGTTTTTAGCTACATCCAATGCGATCATTAACTGTCTAAATGGTATTATGAATTTGTCTTTTGGTAATATGACTATTGAGCTGAACATTTTTAATATTAGTAAGCTACCCTCTGAACTAGATGACTCGAATATAGAAGAGGTGAAGATGATAGGAACATTAGTCGAGGAGTCATTACCAAACACTTTGTTAGAAGATCCATTAGAAAAATGCCTAGCTCACTTTGGGATTGATTTTGATGATGATAATGTGATTAATGAGGTGAATGCTTTGTTAGATTCAACCCCTTTGTTAGATACAAGTAATGGATGGAAACCTAAGTTCGAACCACTACCAGTTTCTAAGTCTACCCTAGTTCCTTCTTTAGAAGAGCCTCCTAAGTTGGACCTAAAACCATTGCCAGATACCCCGAAGTATGTGTTTTTAGGCCCGTCTGAGACTTTACCTGTGATTGTTTCTTCCGAGTTGGATAGAGATCAGGAAAGTAGGCTAGTAACCGTCCTTCAAAACAACAAGGAAGCTTTAGGGTGGACCATAACAGACATTAAGGGTATAAGTCTTACTGTTTGTATGCATCAAATCTATTTAGAGGAAGACACCAAACCTTCTAGGGAGATGCAACGTCGACTAAACCCTAATATGAAAGAAGTAGTTCGAACTGAGGTTCTTAAGCTATTAGATGCAGGCATTATCTACCCTATTTCAGACAGTAAGTGGGTCAGCCCCGTTCAGGTTGTTCCCAAGAAATACGGTATTACTGTAGTCCAGAATGATAACAATGAGTTAATCCCGACTCGAGTG
This sequence comes from Papaver somniferum, assembly GCF_003573695.1. Taxonomy (NCBI): domain Eukaryota; kingdom Viridiplantae; phylum Streptophyta; class Magnoliopsida; order Ranunculales; family Papaveraceae; genus Papaver; species Papaver somniferum. Next base: position 219,009,548 of record NC_039364.1, on the reverse strand, counting down.
ACCACGGGTTGGCGTGTTTGTATTGACTATAGGAAATTGAACAAGGTCACTAGGAAGGACCACTTTCCCCTTCCCTTCATCGACCAGATGCTAGAGAGATTAGCTGGACATATTCACTACTGCTTTTTAGATGGCTACTCTAGATATAATCAGATCTTTATTGCCCCAGAAGACCAGGAGAAAACCACTTTTACCTGTCCCTTTGGTACCTTTGCGTATAGACGCATGCCTTTCGGGCTATGTAATTCCCCTGCGACTTTTCAGCGTTGCATGATGAGAATATTTTCTGACATGGTAGAACGGTTCTTAGAGGTCTTTATGGATGATTTTTCAGTGTTTGGTTCGTCTTTCGATGAGTGCTTGCATCATTTGTCATTAGTTTTGACTAGGTGTAAGGAAAAGAATTTAGTGCTTAATTGGGAGAAATGTCACTTTATGGTTCGTTCAGGAATTGTTCTAGGGCATATTGTTTCTTCAAAGGGTATAGAGGTGGATAGAGCCAAAGTTGACCTTATTAAAATTTTACCGGTCCCAAAAACCGTAAGAGATATTAGGTCATTCTTAGGGCATGCTGGTTTTTATCGTCGTTTCATTAAGGATTTTAGCTTGATGTCTAGACCTCTTTGCAATTTGCTTGCAAAAGATGTTAAGTTTGTCTTTGATGATGCTTGTTTAGAGTCTTTTGAGAAGCTTAAGTCATTACTCACTACCTCCCCCATAGTCCAGGCACCCAACTGGAACCTACCCTTTGAGATCATGTGTGATGCTTCAGATTATGATATTGGTGTTGTGCTAGGTCAGCGAGAAAATAAGTTACTTCATGTGATTTACTATGCTAGCAAAACTCTGAATGATGCCCAGTTGAACTATACCACTACCGAGAAGGAACTATTAGCCATTGTGTTTGCCTTAGACAAGTTTAGACCCCATCTCTTAGGTTCTAAGATCATCATATATACTGATCATGCTGCTTTAAAATATCTTTTGTCTAAGAAGGATACTAAACCTAGATTGATTAGGTGAATTCTGTTGTTGCAAGAGTTTTCTCCAGACATTAGAGACAAAAAGGGTGCAGAAAATGTTGTAGCGGATCACTTGTCTAGGCTAGTTGTTAGTTCCCCAGATGATTCCCTTCCTTTAAGGGATAGCTTTCCTGATGAACAATTGTTCTTTGTTACCCAATTACCTTGGTATGCGAATATAGTGAACTATCTTGTTACTGGTTGAATGCCCCAACATTGGGGTAAACAAGATCGTTCTAGATTTTTAGCTGAGGTTAAGCACTTCTTTTTGGATGATCCTTATTTGTTTAAGTATTTCCCAGACCAGATTATTAGGAGATGTATACCTGAGAGTGACCAGTCCAGTATTATTTCCTTTTGTCATGATCATGCTTGTGGGGGTCACTTTAGTGCTAAGAAAACTGCTGCTAAAATATTGCAGTGTGGATTCTATTAGCCTTCGTTGTTTAAAGACTCCCACAGTTACGGCGTTACTTGTGAACGATGCCAGAAATTAGGAACCATTTCCCGTAGGAACATGATGCCCTTGAACCCTATTTTAATTGTTGAGGTCTTTGATGTGTGGGGTATTGACTTTATGGGTCCGTTTCCTAATTCTATTGGTAACCTATACATCCTTGTCGCCGTAGACTATGTCTCTAAGTGGATTGAGGCGGTTGCGTGTAAAACCAATGACCATAGGGTTGTGATTGAGTTCTTGAAAAATAATATACTTACACGTTTTGGTACACCGCGAGCTATAATTAGTGATGGAGGGTCGCACTTTTTTAATGGGACTTTTAGGCTTCTGATGAAGAAATATGGTATTACACATAAGGTAGCTACCCCGTATCATCGACAGACTAGTGGTCAGGTAGAGGCTTCCAATAGGGAGATAAAACGTATATTAGAGAAAACAGTTAATCCTAATCGGAAAGAATGGTCGTCTAGGCTTACTGATGCCTTATGGGCTTACCATACTGCGTTTAAGACCCCCATTAGAATGTCGCCTTATATGCTTGTTTATGGAAAGGCATGTCACTTACCTGTTGAGTTAGAACACAGAGCTTATTGGGCTGTTAAGCAGCTAAATTTTTCACTTGACAAGGCAGGAGCCCATAGGAAACTCCAGCTAAATGAGTTGGACGAGATTCGTATAGATGCTTACGATAGTGCGAAGGAGTATAAGAACAAAATGAAACTTGTGCATGATAAAAAAATATTACGGAAGTCATTTTCTCCAGGTCAAAAAGTTCTTCTGTATGACACTCATTTGCATCTATTCCCCGGGAAACTGCGCTCTCGGTGGACAGGTCCTTTTGTGGTCCGTACTGTTTTTCCTCATGGCGCTATTGAGATTGAGACATCAGATGGTACTAGTTCTTCAAAGGTTAACGGTCAGAGATTGAAGCCCTTTTTAGAGCCTTTTCCTACAGATGATGTTGAGGAGGTCCCTCTGGAGGACCATGTTTACCCTTGATTGACCATCGAGGCGATTTGTATGTTGTACAATTTTTGTATTCAGTTTTTGGTTTCACTTCACTCAGGTACTATCTTTCCGAACTCTCAATTTACTATTTCCTCATGTTACTTATATTTTTGGTATTGTTCTTTCATGCGAAACATTGAGGACAATGTTAGATTTAAGTTTGGGGGTATGGGAGAAACTTTTTAGTTGCACTTTTGAAACTTCTAGCGTCACATGGTATCCGGTTAACTAAGTTTACATACTGTTTCTCACCGAAAATATAGAAATTGGACTGCTAGAGATAACAACTTATTGAGACATTAGAGAAAAAGACATTGGGATCCTTGAAATTCAGGAGAGAACTTATTCTTTTTAGAGGGTAACCGTGATGGACCTAACCATACATGATGGAAAGGCAAGTAGGTCAGGAAATGCCAGAAAGACAAAGCAACCTCACAATGTAGTCTTAGTTACTGGATTGCGACTCTCTCTCAGTAGAAACTTATCATCATCAACAAGCGGAGCGACATCAAAATCTATGAAGAAAGTGAAGACGTTTTAGGTTTAGCTGAATGTCGTAAGTCATATCCGAAAATAAAGGACATATTAGCTGTCATCCACTATGTAAGTCCCTATAAATAGTCGTTCAGTTGTAAAGGAAAGGGAGAGATCTTTTCTGAGAGAGAAGGAAGTAAATAGGAGAGGGAAAATCTAGAGTAGTGGTTATTCTTGATCCCTTTATCTTTTCTTGTAAGATTGTTCAAAGATTCATCAATAAAATTAAGATTGTTAATCCAAAAATGAGTTGAATGTTAATGAAATCTTGTGAGGGGGGTAGTGTAGGATTTCCTGCAACTACAGATGCCTAGATACTTATTGCTAACAAACCTATTGTCTGCAAGTAGAATCACTTTTTATATTATTTGTGGATTTTACTCTGTAGAGTCTCCAAGTTTTGGGGAAATGTATTTATTGATGTCTAAAGAAATTTTGTCAAATAGCATGAGGATCCTGCTTTGTTTCAGCATGCCCGATGAATGTCCAGTACTCCATAGATGATACAAGCACAAGTGACGGAAGTAATGTGTCAGTAGGTGACTTAGATATGGTGGAATTGAGTACAGTTGATCAAGAGTTGGCCACGAGTGAGTGTACTATACCTTTTGTATAAAAAAATTCTTAGATTTTTTGGTATGCATTATTTAGATAATTGGCCAATAAGGGTTAGATGACTTGGTCTTCGGGATCTTAGTTGATATGAGTTCAGGTTGTGCTTTTTTGCTTGGTTAATTGTGGACAAACCCTTTATCTAATAAGAGTTTAAATTTTCCCCTTTTTTCCTCAGCTACATTCAAGTCAAAAAAAATTGTAAGAACAATCTTTGCTCTATTTACAACATATCCTGCAAGCTTGCAATGTAGTAACACGAGTGCCTGAAAGCCATAATATTGTGCCCTCTTTGATGTATGTGGTACTTTTCGCCCTTCTACAAAAAAATTTTGGATTATTTATTTTGTTGTTCCATTGTCGTCCACGTGTACATTATACTGGATTCTATTGGGTTCCTCAACGAACTACACCAGTATTTGGCTGCAGCTGAAATTGATGGAGTGAAATTTGATGTGCAGTGCATTTTTGATGGATCCATCAATCTTCTGTCGAGGCCTGAGGGTATTAAATAGTTAAAAGCTGGTGCATACAAATTTTTCTCTGTATTATGATTTGTCGTGCTAAGATAATTTTGTATTTTTTGTTCATCTCCTTCCTTTTCAGTAAAAATAACTATGTATTGATGGCATGAAGTGATATGCTAGATTCAGTTAAAGAGGACACCAAGAAGAAGAAGCTGATGCTGCCTGAGTTAAGAACATAAAATGGGATTGCAGTTTGGGAGCTGTTGAGAAGTGGTATTGTACTGCAGGTGATCGATGGGATTGAACAGTTTTGGGATTGAAGTTGTAAGAGAAGTTGTATCTGGGGAGTTTTGCATCACAGAAGTGCATTATGGAGCAGCAGAGATGAGTGTAGCACCACCATGGCGCATCACTGGGTTATGGCCTGCAACTGCCCGTGCAATGGCCTTGGCCAGAATTAAACCAAGTCAGCTGAGTTAGCCATGACTCAGACCCTGACTCAGTCAACTAAAACACTGATTCAACCTAAGTTGTCTCGGCTTGACATTCTGGGTTGACCCGTTGACCAACCCAGATTTTTTGGCATCCAAAAACGAGATAAAAATGAAAAAATTGAGGCATCGAAGGCTTGGGCGTTTGTGTTTGAAGGGAACTTAGTTCACAGATATTTTTTTTCTTTTTTTTTTTTTGGAAGAAACTCGGTTCAAAAAATTGAACATGTCATGTTTGTATTTCTTCATAATGGCTTCTGGCACCAGAATGAAGTTTGTGGGTTCCGAATCTAAATCCTTTTTAGAGATGCAATCTTCTTATTGAACCCAGTGCGTAGCATGGGTTATATACCAATTATCACTATTGTAACCGCTGTGAGAACTTAAATATGCCCGGTGCATAGAAGGATACACACCAAATCAAAAGTCCTAAACGACGAGGTGAGGTGAAGCCGAGCAACACAAAATCAAAAATCATAAGCAATGGGGTGAGGGAAAGTCGACCCACACCAAATCAAAAATGCACGACCGACAGGGCGAGGTGAAGCCGAGCCAAGTATGCATTGGGACGCGGCGAGGCGAAGCCGAGCCACACCAAATAAATAAAGAACCACGGGGCGAGGTGAAGCCACGTCACACAAAACCAAAAATATGATGGATGGTTTTCGGATCCGCCGGATGCGTAGCACGGGAACAAAATCTTGTAATACATAAAATTTTATGTTAGCACACTTCACAAAGCTACCATACCAGCAGCATAGTTGCCCACAGTGTCTTGCGCAAAATTGCTGACTTGTCGGCTGTCCCGAGTAGTTACAGCGGGTGCCAATAGTAATACTCGTTGTTTACTTTCTTAAAATTGACCACCGCTTCTTGGAGGCTGCCACTGGTTATTAATTAAGAAATCCCCTTTAAAAACCCTAGCAAAATCCTTCGTTGACAAACATTCTCTTCTCTTCTCTGTTAAAATCCTCTCCGCGTAAGCCGTCTTCTCCACAGAACAAAGAAGTAGAGCTTGTAATCTTTGAAAGTTCTTTCTCTTTGTAAAACCCTGATTTGAGTTTCTTTTTGTCTTTTTGTGTCCAGAAACCCTGAAATCTCTAACTTCCATCCATGGATACTCCTCAAAGTGGTAATGAACCAGTCAGTTACATCTGTGGAGGTAATTCTTACTATCTAGTTTCGTTTTACATGTGTTAGTGAAATCGGTTTGATTTTGTTTCTACTGAAAGGGACTGTGATTTCGTGAATTTTGTTTCTTAAAAAAATCTTTGTTTTGGTTGTTAGATTGTGGGATGGAGAACACACTGAAGCCGGGAGATGTGATTCAGTGTAGGGAGTGTGGTTATCGCATCCTTTACAAGAAGCGAACCAAACGAAGTAAGTAGTTTCCACCGAACTTTAAACCCTAAATTTTATTTGAAATTGCTCAATACTAAACATTGTTTGATTTATTAGATGATTCTTCAAGTTTCAAATCTAGGGTTTTAGGTTAATTTTGGGTTCGGGAGTGGTGAAATTTTTTGGGAATTGGTATCTTGCTGCTTGTTACTCCTAGGATTTAGACCCTACCTTTTGGTTAATGAATGTTCGCAGTATAAGCTATTGTATCAAGTTCGCAACCCCCTAAGTAGATGCCTATATAGCAAAAAGGGGCAGTTTTGCTAGATACCTGACTGCATATGTTTCTCTTGTTACCTTATTGGAACTGTGTAACTAGTGGCCAGTCTCCTGTTAGACCTGTGTCCTGCAGTAAATATGCGTGTTTTGTAAATATCAACTGCTTTTTGTCTGTAGTTGGTGTCTAATAGCATTTTATATTAGGTTATGAAAACTCGCATGGATCCATCGAATAAGAGAAGCATAATTTTGATAAAAACTACAGAAACATCGATGAACTTATGCAGAAATCTTAGCATTAGGATTTGAGCTGAAAGAAGTTTTAGTAACTAAAGCTTAAGAAAATGGAAAAATTTCAACTGCTGCTGAGCAACTTTGATGCAAGTTATGGTGAATACTGATCAAGCCTGTAAGGTTGGACTTGTAAACTTAAACAGCACATTGTCTCATTTGTGGCTGTTTCTTGGGCAGGATTATTATCTGTATTTGGTTTTGCTATTTATACTTATTGCGCGATGACTGTTGAGTGCCCAGCATATAGTTAGGCGTGGACCAATATATGAATTACAGAAAGATACCTAGCCCTTACATTAGTTATGATTTTTCTGCTAACAAAGGGGTCTCCACATGTAATTCTGATGGGTGCTTGACCCCGTTTGGGATGGTGGTATTTTGAACACTGCGTATGCATTAGTTTTCTTAGAAAACTATGTTAACAAGTTGAATTATGATTTCTCGACAAAAACCTTTCTATATTTTCTGAAAATGTATGTTCGTCAGATTGGGGATGTATATTGATAGTTTTATGTTGGATCAACAAACCTAAGCTGATGGTTTTGTTTGTTGCAGTTGTGCAGTACGAAGCTCGCTAAAAACGAAGGGATTGCAACAAATTGGTCATGGATATTAAAGACTGTCTAATGGTTTTAGATATTAAACTGAAAACTATAATTGTAGTAATCTAATGGGTTGTTTGGAGAACTGCGCTGTTTTAATATTAGTGTTTGTTAAGTAATACTCTGCTGCATCGCACTTGTAATATGATCTGAACCTAACCGCAGGCTGATCAGTACCATTGTGCAACTTGTTTCAGTGCTTCTTTATTGAATCTAGAACTTACTGATATAACCGATTTTTTCTCCCAACTGGATGGCACTATTTTAGATAGGCATATATGCAACAGCCAAGAACTGCTAACCCTCAGGCTCAAGATAATCTTATGTATATTGCACAAGTATTTTGGGATTGAGCTTAGTTGATTTCAAAGTCGTAAAACAGCTAAACTAGTGCACAAAATGGATGACAAAACTAACCTGCTAAAATTAAAACCAAAGGTGAAGATTTGATGTTCGGCCAGCCTCTTTAATTTAGATCCCCAGATTCCCCACCCTTTTCGTAGGCAGAATGAAAATATATAGCAGGAGAGTCAACTAATCACCTCTGGTACGCTTGAAAATTTTGTAACTTAGATTTATAAAGGATATATAAAATTTTAGATTTCCTCGAGAGTAAGTGTATCATAAACTTTATATACAGTTGAACTACTAGGTGTGAAAAATGCACCAAAACACCCCTTTACTTTCATTTGCAACAAATCTACACCAAAATAAAATACCAAACAAACCAAAAAGTGGAATCTATTATGGATAAAACTAATTTATCCTCATGCTGTTCCTCCTTGCCCACCACTTCTTCCTCACTTGCTTATCAGCACTCCCTTCCTCATTTCCAAGTTTGTGAAGAATTACCTTTGTCTCTCGTAGTCTATTCCCGTAATCCTTCTTCCAAGTTTCAAAAATCTGCTTCAATCTTCTTAATTCACGGTCAGGATCCAGACTAGCTTCTGCCTGACCAGATTTTACCTCCACTAAGAACTTCGCATCATCACCAAATACTTGACTTCGTTGCTCAAATTCCTCAGCCAAGCGACTTATGACACTTAATCCTGTATTCATTTCTCTATTCATCCCTCGCGGAGCAGATCTTGCTCCATTACTGTCACGGCTAGTGGTATTTCTACTTCCGAGGTCCCAACTATATTCTCCATTATCAACCATATTTGTTGAGGCATCAGAGTTTTTGTCAGCATCATCAACAGCAAAGCTTTTCTTTGCAACGGAGAGACTGGACTGTAGTGATTCCATCTGCTTCTGCCACACTTCTTCCATAGATTTCATTTTAACTTCGTACTCTGCCCACCGATTTTCGTACTGATGGAGCCGTTGTTGGAGGATGTCGTTCTCGTCTTCTTTCTCTCTCAAAGCTGCTTCGGCTTTAAGTACTCTCCGTTGTAGTTCAGCGAGAGTTGATGCCTTGACCAAAACTTCATCTGGTGCCTGCTTGGGAATGTTTATGCTAGATTATAATCTCAACAATTAGGATAGGATATGACACATATATGGTAATTGCAAAAGTCACTCTTGGAAATCTGCCTGCTTGGGAATGTTTATGCATCATCAGGATAGGATACGACACATATATGGTAATTGCAAAAGTCACTCTTGGTAATCTGAAAGATGACCTAGAGTAGTTATGGAAAGAAGCATGGGTAAACTGAACTCTCCAGACCAAGAACACATAGAACTATCCAAATAGGTGGGAATCCAAACCTACATAACAAGATCAAGTTGATTCTCAATCTCAGTATCTCCAACTATCATAATTTGATGCTTACTACAGGTTTTGGTATGTGACACTCTGTTCACTAAAATATCAGAGTGCTCAAAAAAAGAACCAGTTATATTACTGGGGGTTCAAATTGGTTCCTCCTTGGCTCATATAGCCCGTCCACAATTTTCGTGAGATGCTTAGAGACCTCGTAACACTGAACACTTCAGTTTCCTTATGGTTTAAAATATGTGAACCAGAACCCAAACCAGAGTACAAGATTTCTTTTCCGTTTAGTAAGATGTTACATACCTTAGTGCCATCAGATTTCTTTGTATAGGTCAGTAAATTTATGTCTCCGGAACACCTTCTGACTAGCCAACCGCGAATAACTGCAAATATAGTCATAAGATCAATCATGATATGTAGAATAACACTCATCACTCTTTAAGCAGATAGGTACGAAATAAACAGCTAATTTAAGGCACTGCTTTGCAACGTATTGCCTGTCGCAAGTCACACTAAGCACCACCGAACTGGAAGTAATGAAGAAAATCATTTACCTGACTGTATCACTAATGACGCATCTTGAACATTAACGAAGTCTTTCCTGGCAACCTTGCCTTTCACATGTCGTTGTATTACCTTGGCAGCTTTCTGTTTTTGTAACAAAATCTTGTACTCTTTTCTGATTTTCTCACCCCGAATAACTGAAACATAAAAAGAAGGCAATATTGAAAAATACATAAATGAAGGGTACCTATAGATCTAAAAGAATATCAAGAAAGCTACAGGTAAGACGAGAAACACTTTACAGGACTGAAGTGTCAAAATTCCTCTTTTTAGCTCTTTGAGATAAGATCGAGCCTGGTGGCCTCTGAAACAACTCTGCACCCGTAAAATGCCGTGTAGGGTATGGTTTCTTGTATCCTCGAGAACACCAATCTAAAATTTGACATAATTTCAGTCAAAATTTCCAAAAAATAAAGGCTTTTCATTTCATCAAACTCCTATGATGAAAACGTAGGACCAGTAAAAGACTTGAAGACATCATCTCAATAGTGACTAACCCCCTCACCATCCAGTATATGGCAAAGGAAAAAAGGCGTACGACATAGTTATACAAACGAATATCTGAACCTGCTCATCTAGGAAAATATACTTTTGCCAGGAGAGAAACTAATTTTGCCATAAACCCTGATGTTATACATACCTGTCCAGTACGGAAAAACAATTTGGTGTACCCAACTTGATACATCTCTGGAAGGATATTAAATTGGTGAAGAATTGCAACTGAAACACTAAGCGGATCCTGAGATGCGACACTCTCCAGAAGAAGAAAGCCATACCTAACATAAGATTCAAGAAGATACGACAAAAGAATTAAAGGAAAAGAAGAGTCAAGTCGGAGAAAGAGAAATGAGTTTCAGCTATCCATAATATAAACAACTAAGAGAACTAACTAAATCGCTTACCTTCTTGCAAATTTTTGGTGAGTAACCCTGGTAGGAAAGCCGGATCTAGATATCCGAACCACCTCTAAGACTCCACAACACCTTAGCTGCTGCAGTACAAGCCCTTGTTCATATGTCCCAGGACGCTGCAAGCTGTTGGGCTTAATACAGCGTATGAAGTGTGGAGTTGTATTCTCCAGTCGTTGCATAAGTTGGAACAGTTGACCCTAAAGACAAGTGGCGAAACAATTGGACCAAGTGTCAAAACAGATAGCATAGGTGAGCTGATTAAGTCAATGTTTTCATGAGATAATAACTCACTTATAAGATGTGTCGGATTTTTAGTATTCGATTATTTAATGCAACAATCAAGATTAGAGCAACTCTTTGCTACTATCCATGTTGAATGCATAATTAACAGATAGTGACACAGTCAAAATTTGGGAACAGCAAGAACATAGCAACCCTTACCTTAAACTTCGTTGCAACACTAAGCTTTTGGGAATCTGCTCCACCTGATCTGTACAATGGACCCACTACTTGCTTTTCAGATTGTTTAAGCATACTGGATGCAAATATCTGAGGAAGTTGGCACTTGCAAGATGACAGAAGTTGGATAGAGTCTAAATGCAGTAAATCCCTGTTCTTCTCCAAAAAACCAGATGTTTCGTATGTAACCTGCAAAGAGGAGTAAGAGAATAGTTTGAACATTCAGACAACAACAGGAAAAGGGTATGATCTAAGGTATCCATAACGTAGATGGTAACGACAAATGACACTAACATGGAATCGAGCACGCATGTGCATGGATTTAGGCAAACAACTCAAAATTTATTGGCTGACTGGAGTTACCAGGATCACTAAAATCAAGATTTTCTTGTCTCTTGAGATAATTTTCTTTCTCCCTCATATTACACTATCCCGACCCTACCATGTGGTACAAAATGAGACATAAATAAAGAAGATAAATATTTTATATCAAGTGACATGGAATAGGTAGCCATATCATGTATGAGTGTGAGTGCTCTAACACTACTGTCAAAATTGAGCATTGAACTGAAAAGCAAATAAACATGTGGAGTTGCAGGATCATGGTGCTCAAAGTTTATAGGACCTCAGTATCCCATTTTGGACAATTTTTATCTCAACAAACCAGCACTAAGCGAATCCAACCTAAAAGTATCCAATTTTCAAGGGAAAAAAAAGGATGACTGCGATATCCATAAGTTACTGAGGAATTGTTATAAAAGAGATAAAGTGTTTTTAATGACAAAGTGGCAACCTCTCCAGCATAATGGCTAACACTGAAAGCTTTGCCCCGATCTCCTCTGAAACAGAAATTTGAACTCAAGTGCTGCTTAAGCTTGTTGGCCAATGTCATATCAGTTCCATTTGGAAAAGTAGACTCCTCGTCCAACAGAGACAGTAGACCCAGTGGTTTCTGCATAAGATATCAAAATCAATGAATATCATGTGAATATGAAATCAAAGATTCATAACACGGCGAAAACTTGCTCACTAAAACTGAAAATTCAAATCTGATAATGTGAAAATGGGACACATTAAGAAGCTATTACTTCAGTGGGCATTGTTATATACCTTCTCAAAAAGATTCAGACAGTCTTGGTTGTCTTCAAAGTCAACCTTTGCCCAGTCAATTCCGTCATTGATATATTCCTGAAAGAAAATATGTAGGTGTTTGAAATCCAACATGAGGATAAGTCATCTATAATAATGTAGAATAACACAATAAATGAAAGATAAACATCATATTTAAGATCAGCCACGACAATAGATTGGTTGAGTGAGACCACTGTGCTGACATAGTTGTCATTATAAACAAAGAGCGAGACAAATACCTCTTGTTCTAACTTAAACAAATGCCGATTGAAGTGCTGCTGTAATCTCTCATTTGCATAGTTTATGCAAAACTGCTCGAAGCTATTCTTCTGTAAATTTAAACTTCAAGTTAATACTCATTCATCCAAGAGCCAAGCCACAAGAACGATAACAAAGACAGTTACGTACATCAAAAGATTCAAATCCATAGATATCAAGAATACTGATGGATCTGCCTGTACGTCGCTTGCCTACTTCCAGTGACTTGTTAATTTGATCTACCAGCCACTCAAACAAACAAGCATACAGTGATTTTGCCAATGCGTCTCTTGTATCAACTGCCTGAAAAGAGGCATTCATTTCAATAGCTTAAAAACCCATGCATAAATAAAGATAACATAGTACCAGTGTTGGAATATAAAGGGATTTTAGGTCATCCGCCATATGGACATGAAAAAAAAGAGGACACAGGTTGTGCCAAAAATAGGACCAACTAACACATGTTATGTTTATAGAAGTACTGAAACAATTTCTTATAAATGGATGGCAAAGATATTCCAACAAGGATTCAACTTGGTCCAAAAGTCCCGACACTCACAAAATGAAGAATTTACATTCATCGCTCAACGCATGCTCATATGCTGTTCTCAGTAGGGCAAGAACAATGTAAATTTCTTGTTACCTGAGATAACGAAAGTTTTTGGACAATGTTGTCATTGCCAACTTTCATGTTGCGAGTTGATAAAGCTAGGTTTAACTCCTGAACTTCACAACCGATCAATTTGGCAACCGTATCTAGACCTGAAAAGGAAATGAACACAAATACTTAAGTAGCAAATACTAAATGGAAGTACATTATGCTGAAAATGCTGTGAGCTAACCAACAAGTTAATAAGAGATAGAGCATTATTGATGATGCCCTAGACATGCTAGGGATAAAGCATTAAGAGGAATAGTCATGCATTCTGAAAGAAAAAAAAGGCTGTTATTCTTTAAGATGCCCTAAACATACTAGAGGTAAACCTAACATACTATCACCTAAACCTCCTGGAAAATTCCTTGGAAACTTGAGCAGTAATGTATCATAATCTAAAGAAAGATGGATGCGGAGGTAATATGCCTAAACACAGCAATTTATCCATTGTTGTGTTTTTTTGCTATTTTATAATGGACAAGCAGTAATGTGTCATAATCTTAAGAAAGATGGAGGTGATATGCCTAAAGGCAGTAATTTATCCATTGTTTTCTTTTTGTTGTTTTGTAATGGACAAGCAATGCAGCTTGTTCAGCTTTGCCTTTTCTGTGGTCAAATGTAATTCAGACAACATGAGATATACATCTCCCCAGTTCCAGCTAATCTCAATATTGAATAGGAAGGGGATACCAGTACAACCTAGTTCAGGTGCAATTTTCACTGAAAAGACGGAAAAGTGGTCCTTTTGGACCTTTCAGTTTGATGGTTCTGCTGCTTCTGGTTCTCAAACGGATAGATTCAGCACAGGGAAATAATTCCCGGTTGTGTATCATATTGGATCTTCTATAAATAAAATGTTGAAAAATGAGAGAATAAAAGTAAATAGGGCATGTTGCTCTTGATTTCAGTCAAACACTATAAAACACCTATGACCTGCCAAGAAGTAAAACCTACCGTGCACAATTTATATGAAGGTCGAGTTCTAGCATTTTAAATACCATTTCCAATCATAGAGGGGGTGTTTGGGTGCATAGGAACTCAGCTATAAACATTAACAATGCATTTTCATCTTACTGAAAGAATCCAAATCATAAGGCTGTTCCACCTTTTTAATTCTTATAGCAAGCACCATTTTGAGAAAATGTATCATCGTGCTTCTAATAAAACTTTTACCTTCATCTGCCACGGGTTCAACGTGATTTTCGTTATCCACCACCGCGAAGGAGATGTTCCCCAGCCACAATACTGCTGTAAGCATGGCAAACACACTCTCCTGATCCTTCTTGGTAACATGTACTATATCTAGTGCTTCCTGGAAAAAGCCAGACAGAAGATAATGTACACATCAATTTTTTTAAGAGACGACATATACTTGCTGCTAATGATTTTATCCATATGAGAAGATAAAGCACGTGTTAAAGTACCATAACCATGCGAAACCGTTCGGCATCATCTACTCCAGCAATAGTATAGCAATTGCTCTGCCTCAAATAGTTATAATCATTTGCATGCTTCAGATTCAGTTTTTCTGTATTCATAACATAAATGAATAAATACATAATGATAACGCACACGAAAAAACAAAAAATGCAGATGACTAAAAGGTTTTACACAATAGCTAACGCATTTATGCAATTTTTCTAACAGATTGCAAATAGTTGTAATCATTTGCATGCTTCAGATTCAGTTTTCTGTTTTCATAACATAAATGAATAAATACATAATGAACGAGGATGCATTCATATTAATAACGCACACGAAAATACAAAAAATGTGTATGACTAAAAGGTTTTACACAATAGCTAACGCATTTATGCAATTTTTCTAACAGATTGTCACCAAATGCTTCCAGACCGATCTGTGTCTATGATGTACCAACACATAAACATGAAAATGTGACCACACAAAGAGGACATATCGCCAACCTTTAAGAGCAGGGGTAGCCCCGGCGCATAGCTGATAAAATATATGGTACGATCTTTCTCCATCTGCACACTGGACGACCCTTGACTGCTCATAAGACAAAATTTAGTTAATGGACAATAATGCAGATCCTTTAACATCTCAAATCTGGTGAAGGAGAAATAAAATTACCTTTTCAAGTAGAACTGCAAAGAATGAGGAGACGCATAGATGAAGCAATCACAGATGCAAGCAACAAAGTCAGTCACACTTTTTGAATAAAGAAATAATAAGTATTGGCTGTATTTCAAGTTATCTTACATGTTTGAATCTTGGCACCAGATATTTTCCCAGTCTCACTGAAGTGAATTTCAATTAATTTACCCTGCAACAGCATATTTAAATATTCAAAAATGTTGACCAGTACCCTAGATCTTTAGAATTAAAGAAGTACAAAAATATAGAACCAGCAACAAAAAAGGTCAATCCAAACAAATTGCAAAGGGGTAGGCTGCTTACAAAACGACTTGAGTTATCATTCCTTGATGTTTTTGCATTACCAAAAGCTTCCAAAATGGGATTTGTTTTCAGTATTTCATTCTCTATTCCACTACCCCCTCCAAGAGCAGCCAAGTATTGCATGGCTATCTTTGCTGTTTCAGTTTTTCCTGCACCGCTTTCACCGCTGCAAGGACAGATGCACATATGTCAATAAAACAAACAAGTATGACAGTGGAATTATCAACTACGAACAAGAAGGTACGCAGACTGTAGTCTTGAGTCTTCAAAATATTTTCTTGTAACAATAAAAGTCACCCGAGAGCCATATCCAGTACGCTGATGCTGATCATTTCATACAGCAAACTATATGTAGATTCTATACAAATTAGTAGAACAATTTAAGTACCTAATGTCAACAAACAGTATCATAAAACTAAAAATATAATGTCAAGTAGAAAAAAAATTCCGTCAACCTCACAGCATGTGTAGAACAAACAAAGCCTAAAATGGATCAAAGCAGAATATGAAAAGAAAGCAACAGACAGGATTACCTATTATTAAGATCAGATACACACATGTGATGAAACTAAATAAATGGAAAATTCTACTCTTTGTATACTTTGTATGCAGTCACCCATTGAAGTCGCATTACACAAAGAAATCTTCCTAACTCTTTAAACTAGACAAACAATTACTCGCTTTCAGCTAAACCTTCTGGATACATGTTCAGTACTTTTAGCCTATCATCTAAAGTTATGACTTATTTTGGCATGAATAAGCAGACAAATATAAGCATAGTGACTATAAAGTGAGCTTTAAGAAGCAAAGAGCCATTCAGTGACCTCTTAAAAAGTATCTATAAAGTTGATATAACAAGTAACAATTGCTAGAAAATGTAGCGCATATGGATACAGAAAGAAACCATATATACTTGGAGATCTTATGCCAACCTTATAATGATGGACTGGTTTACTTCATCTGCAACATTTACCAAAACAAAGTAAGTGGAAAACGCAACAGAATATTTACAAATGTTGAGACAACTATTATCTTATTAATAAAATTTCATCACACAATGGTAATCCACCTCTTGTCATTTCTCTAATTGCTGTGTCGGTGATAGCATAGACATGTGGGCTATCAGTTGATTTGCGCCGATATGCTTCAATATAATCATTTCCATATAGTGGGACTTTTTTGAAAGGGTTGATGGCAACCAAAACAGGTCCAGCTTTAGTCTACAATGTAAAAAAGTAACACCAACAAAAGTAATTAGAAGCATAAAGATTTTTAGACACTTTAAAATGATATCTACACAAACACAAACACTCACATAGATCATATCTTGGTTGTATCTGTATTGTAGATTGTACAGAACCGAAGGTTCATGTAAATAACTAAGCTGCATGAGATTGTCTACACCATCAAGGATGTCAGGATTTGCAGGTAAAAGACTTTCCGCATTTACTTTTAAAACCTGGAATAGGCAAAAGGAAGTACGCCAAGCGGGGAGTGGTTATTCGGGATTTATATTTAGCAGCAATGAACATCTTTCTTAAGAAATATTAGGCTTACCTCTCCTTCATTGAGTGATATAATAGAATCCGTCCCTGAAGTTGACACTATCTTCCCCAACGCCCAGTTGCCATTTGGTAGTTGACACCAATACTGGAGCTTCTGAAACAAATGAACTTGAAAATGTAGGTAATCAATCAATAAATTAAATCCTGATTATATCCACTCACAGTTTCATTGGTTAGCATAACTGAAAACCCTACAGGTTATAGTCTCAAAAAGATTTTTCTTCTGAAGGTTAGTTATCACATTGGCATAGTGTCTATGTTATAGATCATAGTACCACAAGAGCTATGTTATTCATTTAGAGGCTTTATCCAACAGATAACTTGAAGTATGAAATTTGCTTCTACATAAGGCAAACCATAATTTGGAAAAGCAATTAACTGTGCGCACGTAAAGTCTAAGGACTGGTGCAAAATCATACTAAGCATAAGGAAGCTGATATCCACTTATATTGAGATCAGCAAAATGATAACTAAAAGACTCAAGTAAGAAAAAAATCACATCTCTAGTGAAAATGACCACGGTAAAAATGTAGGAAAGATAAGGCATAACATTACTACATAAATCATTTTCTTCTACATATACCTAGTGTTATTTTTTTCAGCAAACCCATTTGGAGTTTCTAAGCACATTAGTATATCAACTGAGAATCCGTTGAGCCAGTATAAGAGGTCTACATAAGAGCATATGTTAACAGTATGCGGAACGGAATAATTGTGATCCACTGACTGACTTAGCTACAAAATTAGCCCGTGAATTTGAATAGAGGCTACATTATATATTCTTGAGAATCACTGAAACAATACGCCTTTTGCAGAAAACAAAGAAATTAAAGAATTACCTTCTTCCCCGAGTAAGAGCTTGTGTCACTCCACCTATTTTCACTATGGGAAGGTGATAAAGCCGGCAAGCCTGATTTTACGGAACCCATGTACCCATTATTCCCTTCAGATGGCATCTCTTCAACAGAAATGGTGCCATTACTATATGGTGATTCTTCATTAATCACTTCCATACTGCTGTCAGTCAAATCATCATTTTCCGGAATACTCTCAGAAGCCATCATCAGATTATTTCCTCCATTTATGTCATCAGACATACCTGTAGCTGAATCAATGTACCTAAAATCACCAGGCAGTGATTTAATTGACTGTAACGAAGGTGGAACCCGGGGTTTTGAAGGCGGCTTCTTGGGCATTTTCTTAGAAGAAATTGGCTTCTGAGGCATTTTATTTGAAATAATAAAAATGGGGTCCCAAACGATGTGTTTCAGTAGATTCCACTGAATAATAGATTAAGGACCAAAGAAACTCCTTTTCTTCTTCTTTTTTTTCCCAAAAGAGGCTATCAAACTTTAGAACAAATTTGTCCCCACAATCTTGAACTATCTCTTCATTTTAATGGAGGGGACCATAATACCTTGATAAACAGAGTACAGTAATCTTCTTTGCTCAAACAATGACCAATTTTACCCAATCAAACAAATTATCCAAAATTCAAATTGATTCTAAACCAATTTACCTTCTTTACTTAATGAAACGAAACCTAAAACCGCTGAAAAATTCTTCAAATCAATTTCTTCTATTACTAGTATTTTCCTTACCATAGATTCAAACACACTAAGACCAAGTACTTCAATAATCTTTCTGTTTTCTTTCAGATAATTTGAAAATGAATAAATAAATTATTCAAATTATTCCTTTGAATGTACTGAATATCTTCATCTGATGAAGATCCTTAACCTGAAAAAGAACTCGATCTTTGAATACTTTTGCAAATTTCACTCATGCAACTCAAATATACTATTCCACCAAACAAAAGTAAAGTTTTTACACAGTAAATTATCCGATCACTCTGTTTCTTCAACTTCAATCTCAATCTCAAAAACAAAAATGGAAAAATCTTTAAAATTTCCTTATAAGCTCCATAAGAAAACCTCTAAAAAAAATACAGAAAAAAAAAATTCTTGAAAGATTCAAATGATCAAACCTGGGTGAACTGTTTGAAAAATAAATAAATATTATTATTACAGAGATTGCTCCTGTAGAAACCAACTCTGAATCTACAGATCTTCTTCTTCTTAACTTCTCTGTGAATATTTTGAATGATTAGTGAAAGAGAAGAAGAAATGAAAATAAAATCCAATGTGTGTGGAGAGACTGAAAACTTAGCAGCTTTTTTCCGCTTTATTATTTACGGATAAAAAAAGCAAGTTTTCTTTTTTCTGATTTTTCTCGGGTTCAAAAAGTTTTAAACTTGTAATCACATGGGACACAAGTAATAAAATACCCCTCATTTGGGTTTATTGTCCGTAGGTACATTCTTACCTACATAATCAGTTTGAGAGACCTTACAAGTTGCAACTAACAGCATAAACAACGTTAACTAGTCACAGGTGAGGGATTCGGTAATTTAGGTGGTTGATCATGTCAATTGATCCAGGACTATTTATTATAAATTCTCTTTTTCTGCCTACTATTTATCTCTTAATGTCGCTAATAAATCATATGATTTGGCAACTAACTTGTATAGTGATTTAGTTATCAAAATGTACAATCGGTCTTCATTGCAATTGAAGATATTGATAGTACAAAACCACTCTTGAATCTAACGATTTCAATCGACATCATTTCATTCTTGGTTTCTTGTGTTGTGTCTCCAACATTTCCTTATCTTAGCGGCAAAGTTCATTCCATCATCTATATTGTTTTTTTTGAATCCCCACCCACCCTTACACACCGATATATGCTATGAAAACAAACGTAGATGCATACAGTTAAATATTGGGGTATTTTCGTCATTGAAGATTGAAAACAACGGATACAAAAAAAAAAAAAAAAAAATTGATAAAAATGGAAGAAAATTAGGGGATAGAAATGGAAGAGATGGAATTACGCCACGCGACATGCTTTGATAGAAAAAGCCCTGACTGCCTCTCTTGTTGTTGTCCTTTGCTTATTTATCTGTAATAATTTTATTTATTGATTTTTCAACTGTCGTCGTCGTCATCGGCTTCTAGGTTTTTTAAACACGTATATTGCTTCTTCTTCACGGGTTTGTTTCTAAGTTAAACACTAGGGTTTTGCTTTGATTAGTCTCGATTATCGATTCTTGATTAGCCGGGTTGTATTAGCTTCGAGCTGGTGGTCCGGGCACTCTGGGGGATAGGGCATCGAGTACATCGACAAAAACTAGTAAAAGCATTTGGACCAGGCCATTTTGAGTTTTGATAACGGATAATCATTTGTTTATTTGGGAGGAAATCTAGGAGAATGCTGCCCGGAGCAAGAGTCATTTTACCTTGGTCTGACTTTAAACTGCAACTTTGACATTTTAAATCCAACAAAAGTCTATTTGCAAAAATAATACTACTCCATAAAAAAATTACGTGTATTTAAGTTTTTATCTCTTCTAAAAAAGAATAATTTTTGATCAACAAAATAAAGAGTATGGGCTCACCGCCACCTAAAAAGTCATACCGGAAATGGTCAACTTAATGGAGCTTCATAGATTAAGAACGATTCAACTCCTATACGAGTGACTCATCTATTTTATAGACTTTATTCAGTGTTCAGGTTTCATTAAAATCCTAAACAATTAAAGTGAAACAACAACAGTAGGTATTGCCATCATATTATTTTAGTCGGTCCACCCCCACACCACCGTTCTAGAGTTTCAATTGACTATCATCGAGTTTCAAGAACACCTACTCAGAGAGATTAGCTGCATTTTATGTTGATCAAGTGACTGCGTACATACAACGGGATACCCAGACAACAGCAGCCGTAATTTTTATATTTTTTTTTGTTTTTCTGAAAAATAGGCTAGCCTCCAACTTTACTAATAATAAACCGATTTAAAATTGGATGAGTTACAAGGCAGACTTTAAAATTACAACAAAATAACATACAATGACCAGACTCACCAGACCACATACAATTTCAGACTCATAAACAGGGATGTAGATCATAATTTGAAGAAGACATCTAATCATTTCGTACCAATTCCTAAGTAACATGACAGGTTTAAATGGTCTGGTTTGGTCTGGTTTCGTACCAATTAGATGTTACTTTTCCTTGTCAAAAAAATAATGTTACTTTACTAAACTTGTAAAATTGGCAAAAATGTATGACCATCAACGCAGTTGTTTCTTCGCTGGCCTAACAAATCTGTAAAAAAATTATGAATGGAATGCCCAATTTTTAGCTTTAATGGTGCATTTCTTAGAGAAATATATGATTAATTTTAGTGATAGAATATCCGCAATGGTGAGTAATAAAAGGTGCCCTGATACGGTATGTTAAACATAGCAAGCAATGTTGAAAACACCTCCTGAATTTCAAGCAGTGTTTAAAACACCTTTCAAACTCTCTAGGTGGTTAAACACTGCGTGATCAGTTTAGCAATTGCTAAAAAAAGTGTTTTATCTATCAAAAATTACAACAAAATGATACGAGTGGAGCTGAGTTTGAAACTCGCCGTCCCCAAACTGGCCAGCAATGTTAAAGTAATCTTAACTTTTTACACCACCCAGTCGGTACCCATTGCCAACCGCTATAGAGCATATCTAGCATTTTACTATTTTTACCCGCCCACTGTGGATGCTCTTAGAAACAACGTCTGGGTAGATTTTGTCAGGTTAACAATCCAATCCTTGGACATTGACTGCATGTCGGCTACAAATATCAAAAACCTATTAAAAGATGGAGAATCCTTCTGCAATGATTCTCCAAATGAAGATAACAATATTCTTAAGCCGGTGTAGAATTCTATATTAGGATCATTTGCTAATATTGACAAATGAGCCAAATGTATTCATTTCAGATACATTATTCCACATAGAAACATTAAAAATATACGGACGAATTTTGTATTGTCAAGTTAACATTATGTACTCAATCATATCTCTAGCTTAGCCTATTTCCATATAAAATACAAAATCTACAACCATAATCTAGCCAGAGACAAAAAAACATTTTAGGTTATCAGACAAAAATATACAGAACAAATTATCTGCATGGCTTAATATATTTTTGTTCTTGAATTATGTTTGCAACTTCGCATACAGAGGGAAGGGCACTGCCTGTTAAAGACTAGTAACATCAAGTGCACGCAAGGCTTCACACATAAGTGAAGTGATCGCATGCACCTACATGTGAAAGATGAGCTTTTTCATAGTTAATGAGAGCATATAATTCACATGCAACTTGCATAATTGCGCTGGTGTCACTATAATACTGTGGTAAAGTTATTGGACGGTGATATCAGTGATATGAGTTCGAAACTCTCATCAACAACAAACTTAAACCGAAATGATGAGAAATATGTTTTGGATCGACAATGCATGAGTCTTTTGATGATGTTGAAAGATGCAACAAACATACACCATATGCGACTCACTTGAATTAGAAGGGAAAAAAAGAAAGGTTGAATAATAATGGAGAAAGTGTTCTGGCCTACAACTTACATCACATGTGAGTACTAAAAAAGGTTTGTAGATTTTTTAAGTTTTAAATGAGATCAAATTGGGGGGAGAGACCCATGTGGAGTTTTCTAATAATTGATGGAAGAAAAATAAAGTGGGAACTAATACACAAAAATAAAGTTGTTTGATAACTTGATCTTGATATGAAGAAGAAGAAGAAGAATGTGTGTATATCAGACTTTTTTTCTTTCTCTATGGGATGGGACCAACTTTTGTAGACAAATAGCAATGGGGATTTATTGTGTTTTTTTAGAGCTCCCTTGAGATTTCATCTTCTTGAAAAAGACTGAATCCACTCTGTTGTGATATAGATGTGATTTTCATGTGACCAGTACTAATTAGGTGTAACCTAAAGTTCCAGTTGGATTATGACAAAACGTATTCATTGCTCCTTTCCTCAGTGGAGAAAGGAACGACAATCAGCCTTTACATACTGAAAATGTTTGACAACGGTGGAGACATCGGCTTCATTTCTAGATATCAATTGCCATAATTTTTTTGCAAGGGTTTTAGCCAATGCCAAAATTTGGTATGTTGTTATGCCATGTGATATATGTTGTTATGCCATCTGATATA
Organism: Papaver somniferum; assembly: GCF_003573695.1. Lineage (NCBI taxonomy): Eukaryota > Viridiplantae > Streptophyta > Magnoliopsida > Ranunculales > Papaveraceae > Papaver > Papaver somniferum. The sequence continues at coordinate 218,986,695 of NC_039364.1, read as the reverse complement.
AGCTGAAAATGGTTCAAGACATTGATCCACCCACCCTGAGATTTTTTTTTTTTTTTTTTTATCTGCCGACGAGTTTCGAACTCAGATCACTGGTATCATCACTCAATGACTTTATCACTGTACTACAACGACACCAGCACCCTGAAATTTTATTTATGTATCCCTGAAAACAGGTCTCAAATATATGGCTCGGCCTGCTTTATTGGGCCTGGGTTGTCCCTTAATCATTCAATTAAGGGACGTAGTCACGCTCACGTAGCCAATAACTCAAATTCGGTTTGGGCAGCCAAAAATGGTTAGCTTTTCATTTTGGCTTGCGCCTTAAAGAGGAGGAGACATTACCCATTATACATTTATCAGAATATATGTAGAATAATGATTTTCTTAATTACAAAAATACTCAGATATACTGTATGGTCAAATAAGATACCAAAAATCAAATTAATTAACTCCAAAACGGATTATTACTTTATTAGGGATGGTAGAGGACTCTAAAATCATCCACAATATCTTTACTTAACAAAAAAAAAAACATCCACAATATCTTAACCGATTATATGTCTTTAAATTTCTCTCTTTAATCAGGCAGTAATTAAGTATACGTTTCATACGAGTTTATATAAATTTATACGTTCGGTCTTTATTTTTGTATTCATCAAAAATTTTGAGGAGGAGGAGTAAACAGTGTTTTAAGGCGAGTAGAAAATTTTAATCTTTAAAAACAAATGGAAGCAGGCGGTAAGAAGAGCTTTATAACAACAATAGGAATAATGTTGTTGATAGTAGGAATGTTTTTAGGACAAATTTCAGTATCTCGTGAATCAAAATTTGAAAAATGTTTTAACAAGTGCTACAATCATTGTACTTCTCCAGACCCTAGTGATTCAGATCTTTTTAAAGCATGTGTGTCCGACTGTGAGATTGAATGCGAGGAACCACCGAGTAGCCACCCCAAGACCTTGTAAGAGCAAGTCTTATGGTGGAATCCAACCATCTTCCATCTTACACGCCACCTCAGCACTTGGAACTGTGGATGGAAGTGCAAGTGTAATGGTGGAACACGGAAAACGCTAATAAGAATAGCGTAAAACGCGAATAATAATAGCGCAGGAAAAACGCTATTAAAAATAGCGCTTGACTTTAGTCAACGGTCAGAACGCTATTCTTATTAGCGCCAAACGCCATTCTTAATAGCGTCCAACGCCATTCTTATTAGCGCCTAACGCTATTCTTATTAGCGCTTTTTGATTTTATATCCAGTAACACCATCGATACCTTCTTCTTCTTCCTCCTCAGTTCTTCTTCTAGTGAAAAAAGAAAAAGAAAAATCAAACCTAAAACCCCCTTGTTTAATTCTCAAAGCATGGTTCAAATCAATGAAATTGCTTCAAAGGGTTTGTTCTCTGCTTCATAAGGAATCGAAGCATACTTAAATTTCTCAATTTGATTGAGAATCCAAAGAGAGGTTAGTTGAATTATAATTTGAGTTTATTTTATGGTTTGATGAAATGTTAGGGCTTTAGATGATATTATTGTTGATTGTATGCATGATACTCGATTGTATGATGAATGATAACAATTTTGATTCACAATGACGAATTTGACATGTAATTTAGGGTTTTAGATGATGAATATTGTGTTATTTAGGGTTTTAGATGATGAACATTGTGAAATTGCCATGAGATAATGAATTAACATGTGGTAGTTACATTATGTAAACAATTTAAGTGCATTGTGTGACTATATTGATTTTAATTTGATGATTTTGTATAGATTGTGGATATGGATGTGTTTATGATCTTGAGTTCAAAAGAACCGGATGAGAAACATATTTCTACAAGTATATACCCACTTGATACACAACATGATATCACGTTTAGAAGTAATCTAGAAGACCTTGAGGATTTATATGACTGTGTGGTGGTTCATGAAAGTGCTAGTCAAGTTCTTCAAAATTCCGGCCTTGCTAGATTTTTTGAAATTAGAATTAAGAGAGCTGATGAACAACTAGCTTATGCAATCATAGAGAGGTGGTGGTATAGTACCAATTCGTTTCATTTCCCAAACTTTGAAATTGGTTTCACCCGTTTAGATTTTGTTCACTTAACTGGAATTCCTATTGGAAATGGTCTTACAAGATTGGAACACGCCGCTACAAGTAAATGGAAAAGTAGAGAAAACCAACAACTAGAGGATACCTACTTTGGACCTTTGCATGGGTATGCAAAGTAAAACAAGAACTCACCTGAATTTCCTATTAGTTGCCTCGCAAACTATATCAAGGACAATCCAATTAATGATGAAAATTGGGAGATTGTGACTCGATACTTTTTATTATGGGTGATTTCAAAAGTTTTATTGGCACGTACCACTACAAGAGAAAGCAAAGGTTGGATCGCTTACTTGCGTGATTTGAATGCGATTGGTAATTATGATTGGGGTTCGGCTTGTTTTAGTCACTTGTATAGTAGCATGAGTGCGGTTGCTAGAGGTGGAAAAAACATGTGTGGATTGGCGAGAACATTTATAACAAAGGGATTTATCACAATTCCAATAAGTCCACGTGAACGTTTGGAAGACCTTGCTACCCCCCATGATCCTAACGAGACTATAAGCATGTTGATGAGAGCATGTATGTGTGGTGGTGGAAGCAAAAATCTATTGGATTTTTGCTCCCAGAAATATATCGTCAAGAAAACAGAGATGAAGTTGGAGCTGCAAGCACTCAATATCCGACATTTCTAGTAAATCAAGTCCCCCCAATATATCCATCACGGTATAAGTATTACAACGTCTCACAAGCTTCACCTGAATTTCCAAGAGTTTCTTTCTGTACCGTACGTTCAGACAGTGAAGGCAATCATGTTGAAGTGCCTTTGCAAGCACCCGATCCTCCTCCATTCACGTATGATGCTAATTGGGGAACAAGGGTTAGTAATTTTTGATTTTAACTCCTTCAATTATTTTGTTTGCCACATTATTATGATTTTCTTTACACATTAGAAGTTCCTTCATATATTTATTATCTTGGTGTTTCTTTTCAGGAGCAATGGAAAGATTTAGCGCATAGGTTGGCTACGTTAAATATTGCAAAGGTCGAGTATTGGTTTGAAATAGATCGTGCACGTGATCTTGGGGAAGGATCGACGTCAACCCAATCATGTTATGATCTTGTAGACAACTCTCAATGGTCAAGCAGTAAAAGACCATCCACAAGTCAATCAGATGATGCACATGGTCATTATGTTCCACAAGATGAAGTAGTTCCAGAGTCACAATTAACTCAAGTCTTGAATAGTGGTGGGGTTGGTTTAAGTGAAGACGAAATGGCAAGGATGTTAGGATCAAGTTATGGGGGAACATAGATGTGTTTTCTTTAATGAATGTGTATGAATCTTGGATGTCTTTTCTTTTGTATGAAACTTGGATGTTTTTTCTTTAATGAATGTGTGCATGAATGTCTTCTCTTTTGTATGGATTCAAAAATCTTGGAATGCTTACATTATTTGAGTTTTGTTTATAGGTGCAATATGGACAATGAAAATCCGCTAAGGAGGTATGTACTAATGACGTATGGTATCGATCTTAGCATTGGTGATGATAGCGAGGAGAGAGAAATTGTGTTGTACCAGTATATGACTCAAAGAATGCATAGGCTCTTCCAACCGGTGCCTCAAGAAGTATTGACGCGACAAATGGTGGACAGGCAACGAGAGGATGGAGATGCAAGGATGATGCATGACTAATTTAGACCTAACTGTACTTGGGGCCCTAAGAAGTTCCACCAACGTTTGGGTATGTATCGACCTCTTTTCTTACGTATTCTAAGTGAAATAGTTGTTGCGGATCCTGCTTTTGATTTCCAAGTTGATTGCACCGGAAAACTTGGCCACTCTCCCCACATGAAGATGTATGCCGTAATGAAATGTTTGTGTAAAGGCATAGCCGCTGATAGCACATATGATTATGTCTGTATGGGAGCGCTGACCGTTTATATGTATGTGAAGAGGTTTACTAGGGTAATTGTTCGGCACTTTGGTCCAAGGTATATGCTACTTCCTACAAGAGAAGACACGGAAAGATTATTGGCAGAAAATGCAGCTAGAGGGTTTCGTGGAATGCTTGGAAGTGTTGATTGTATGCATTTTCAGTGGAAGAATTGTCCAACAGCATGGGCAGGTACGTTCCGTGGACATGAGAAAAAACCTACTATCATCTTAGAAGCTGTGGCATCATATGATCGGTGGTTTTGGCATGGTTTCTTTGGAAAGCCAGGGTCGAACAACGACTTGAACGTCTTGGCTCAATCTCTACTTTTTGATATGATGATTAATGGTTTAGCAACTCCTTGTAATTACCGCATCAATGGCCACAGCTACGACAAGGGTTACTACTTGGAGGATAATATATATCCACGATTGTCTTGTATTGAGCAGTCATTCAAAATTCTTCTTCCAAATCAGCCAGCCAGTACGTTGTTCAATAGATACCAACAAGCGAAGAGAAAGGATGTTAAAAAGGGCTTTTGGAACTCTCCAAAACAAGTTCCAAATAACAAAAAAGCCAGCAATATATTGGGATAAGGAGGATATAAACTTTATTATCAAGACTTGTTTGATTTTGCATAACATGGTCATTGAGAATGAAAAAAGTAACTTAGATTGGGGTCAAGTCGTGAACGAACCAATACGACAGGTTACTGGAATACCGAGGTCATACCACGAGTTAAGGAATGATGAGGCATATCTCCAACTCCGCAATGATCTTGTTCAACATATTTGGATACGACATGGACTAGGTCTCAAAGACGGTGAAATGCCACCAGAATCTCCCCCTCCGCCACCAGATAATCTTGACGGTTCAGATGGTGAATTCGATCCTACCGATGTTTATCCACCAGAAGAACAACTTTAGTCTTTTTTCGTAATATTTCGAAGAACATCTTTAGTCTTTTTTCGTAAGATTTCGAATGAACTTGGTTGCAATCCTTAGTCTTTTTTCGTAAGATTTCGAACATCTTTAGTCTTTTTTCGTAAATTAAGAAATATTAAGATTTTCATTGTATTATTTATGGTTTTCATTGTTTTCAATTTATGGTTTTCATTGTTTTCAAAAGAGAAGAAGTTATGGATTTTCAAAAGAGAAGAAAAAAACTAAGTATGGAACTTTAGGAATTGGCGTAGGTTCTGGATGTTTTTCAAGAAAAGCGCAAATAAGAATAGCGTTTAGCGCTATTAAGAATAGCGCCAAACGCTATTAAGAATTGCGTTTCATTCCTAACCATTAGATCTGTAACGGCTCCTTCTAATCAACGACTCACAAAAAAAATCCATTAACAATAGCGTTTCAACGACTATTTTTTTGAATTCGAAATTTTCCCTATAAATTGATCACTTCCCAGCTCAGACCAAAACCATTCAATCTCTATATTTTTCTCCATCTTCTCTAGATTTTTCTCCATCTTCTTAAAATTCATTGCAATTCAGACTTTTTTTTTAACCATGGCAAAATATCTTACACCCGAAGATGTTGCAATCACCAAAGCTTGGATAAGCATTACACTTGATGGTGTTGCCGGAGTTGATCAAAAATCAAACCAGTTTTGGGAGCGGGTATTCGATACCTATGTAAGCAGATTTGGGAATAAAAATGATAGAACTGTTCATAAGTTGCAAAATAGATTTGGTACATTGAAAAAAGATGTCAAATTATGGGTTGGTATCTTAAGAAATTTGCATAGAAACAATGCAAGCGGATGCGGAATTGATGATCTTGTAAGTTTTATTAAGATTTCTTAATGTATATCATTTTATTTTATTGAAGGATTTCTAACTTGGTTTTTTGTTTATTTTTTGTAGGAGAGAAAAGCTAGATTGGAATATAGTAAGGTTAGCAAGGGAAAACCTTTTCAAAATGAAGAGGTGTACCGACTTTTCAAAGCCCATGTTCTCGGATTCAATCCCGAAGAAATTGATCCTACTCAAAATGTGGAAGATGAATCGGATGCTCCTAGTGTTAATGCTTCAACAAGTAGTGCTCCCGCAAGAAGCGACCCAAGATGGCATGAAGAGGATGGCCCTCGTCGACCAACGGGGAAAAGGGCTCAACAAAGGGAAGCTTCAGAGCTATCGGCCATCAACGACGGAACTGAGCGTATTTTGAAACATTTTAGTGAAGAGGATGCAAAAAAGATGGCAAGATTGGATGGACAAGAAGAATATTTATTAACTATTGCAGAGACAAAAAAGAAATTCGTGGATTTGGCTTTGGAGAAAGATGAACTCGAACTTTTGGATGTGGTGGTTGAGACCTTGCCGGAATGGAAGCAACAATTTATGTTGGATAAACAAAATAAGATTTTGGAAAAACATGGTTATCCTCCTAGAACACTTGGTTAGCACTATGTAGCTTATGGAACTATGTAGCTTCAATTATGTTTTTTTTTTTTTTTTTTTTTTTTTTTTTTTTTTGCAATTTGATGTAATGGAATCAATGTAGTTGAAGTATTTTTAGTATCAATCAATTTTATTTTCTTTTTGATTTGATTCAATATATGAAACCAAAAAACTAGTTTGTTCAAGAGGAAAAAAATGAGAGAGTAGAAAAAAAAACTAAATATAGGATTGGAGAAGTGGAGTGGCTCCTGGATGTTTTTTGTGGTTAGCGCAATTAAGATTGGTGCTGAAAAACGCTATTGTTAATAGCGCTGAACGCCATTCTTTTTAGTGCTTGACTTACGCTATTTTGATTAGCGTTCAGCGCCATTCATATTGGCGTTTCTTGTCCTCTATGGCGCCAATCTTATTGGCGTTCAGCGCTATTCTTATTGTCGTTTTTGATGGATTCCACGAACCCTTCCACCAAATCATGGAACGTAGCTTGGATTTTCTGTGGAAAACCCCAACTTGAAAGCCACTAGGCTTGACATTCCATGAATTTTCCACACTTGGAATAGGTTGGATTCCACCATAAGACTTGCTCTAAGTATACAATAATCTCTTAGAAAATTGTGTTGGTATTTGCTCTAATGTTATTTTTGTTTTATTCATAATCAATTACCTTGTGTTTTGTTTTTTCAAAAAAAAATCTCTCAATGATTGGTCACTTAAATTTAGATGTTGATAAGTTTCATCAGTAACATAATTTATATAATAGTAGTGCAATACATAGCTTATAATTAATATTTGATGTATTTGTTTGATTTTATAGGCTAAAATAAATTGAAGGGAAGAGGTGGAGCTTCACGGCTGAGAAATAAAAAAAAAAAAAACTTTAATTTCTAGACTAAGATGATCGATAATGTTGTCGTTCTTCCAACACTACTGCGCTGAGCTCTTTTTTTTAGTTCGAGATCTATAGTGAAATCTCAAAATGATCACGTAATATTATTTGAAGGCAATAGTTAAGTTACTTTGAAATTAAATGTTTTACTACATGGAGAATCTTTTACCATTTGTAGTCGTTGTGTTTGTTAGCTTTATATGGTGTTTGGTAAGCGGAAAATGGTTGTCCACAAATTGCAACAGAGGACGATGTGGTTACTTGTAAAAAGCATTTTCTCAAAGGATGACCGCAAAAACAGTAAGAGATATTTTGGTTTTGGGTCACAAAAAGTAACCGAAGTTGCATTTGGGTCATGAAAAAAAATTAATTAAAATTCTTTGTGATCATGTTTTTTTGAATTAACTAGACATTCTTGTTTATTGAAATCTCGGAAAAGATTTTCCGATTTTTTTTATGTTCAAATTTGTAGAGTAACTAAGAGATATCGCTACTTTAAAGCGTTATGGAAGACAATATAGTTGCATTTCGCTACAATTACAATTAAGTTATAGTGCAGCGAAATCATCAACCATAGTGCTTGATCTAAGGAATAACTAACCTATGTATTCGGGGCTCTCAGTTGAGCCCTGTTTTGAGACATACGAAATGATTTTCCTATCTAGGGTATGTTTATAAAGGTGTCCTAGCCACAAGTAAATTACTATGCTGCCCTTGATTGGTTTAAATTATATAGATACCCTTCAACAAAATTAAAAACATAAACCTATCCTAATCAAATTCAAAGTCAATTCAGATATTTTTCTTTTCATTAATCTAACTCTCTCCCTCTCAAACAGATTGATTTTTTTTCGTCGTCGACTAAACTTTCAATCATAAATCGTCCATTTAAATCATAAGTAGATGAAGAGTTGCGCTGGAGATTTACTTCCAGATGCACATGTTGGAATCCAATTCAATCATGCAAGTGAATCCCAAATCGAAATGAGCGACGTTGGAGAGCGAAATCCAAATCCCGATTGCTGGCAAAATTATATTTGAAGGTATCCCTAACAAACCCATCTTTTTTTTCCTTGTAATTTTATTTTACTTGATCGATATAATAGGTATCTATGGATGAAATTAGGTATTTCAGAGTGTGGTTCGAACTTCTGAGTAGAGTTTCACAAAAATATTAATCATAGATTCGTCCAATAATTGATCTCTCATTGTTAGCCGAACACTCTTCTGATATTCATACATTTTAGGATTATCAGTTGAACCCTTTTATCTATAGTCGAACTTTTATCAATTTTTCAGCCGAACTCTTGTTTTATTTTATTAGTCGAATGTTTGATGTATGATATATTAATTACATTTTCTACTTTGTGTTAGGAATCAAACCAAAGGTGGAGGTAAAGTTGTAACTCAGAAGAGTAAGAAGGGGTCAATGTATGTAACTCCTTTTAATGATAAAACTCCCCAACCTCGAACAAGATGCGAAAAATTGGGTGAAGATAACAGGGGAACTATAACCTACGACACAGAGAACAAAGAGAAAGAGATATAAAAAAAAGTACAAGGAAGTGAAGGTAATAAGGGAAATACTTCTGTTACCACAAAGATAGAAAGCGGTGGAGAACTACAAGGAGATCTAAACGTAGGTGGAGAAAAAGATGACCAATGACAACCACGACGCCATGGAAAAAAAGTCAATCTAGGAGATGAATCTAATTCATTTTAAGATGAAGATAAATATGGTGAAGAAGAACCACCACAACCACAAAAATAAGTAAAAGAGAGGAAACTCATTGTACCACGGACGATAAAGCTTCATATTCCGGTTGATGATAACATATTACCTTCCCAAAGGGATAACCCAGTTTATGGTCTTCCGAAATATTGGAGGAAAATGGTGATGGGTTACAAGCAGTCGTGGGAAAAGAGGATCTATGAGACTTTAGATCATAGGAATGCGAGCAAAAATTTGAGACATCAAAGGCTGCAGTTTGGATTTTTCGTGAGAGGTTGACGAGGTTCAAGCTATAATACAAGATTCTGGTTTATGGAAATCAATTAAGTATATACATAATGACTTCTTAAAGTTCTCTTCCACTGGACTGTAAAAGAGTTAGAAGAGCTAAAACTCCCAAGGCTTCTCCTCGCAAGGTACCGTCAATGAAGGATCCTGAAGACGGTATTACTATGAGTCAGAGATTGCCTGAGGCAAAGGAATTTCTATTCGAGATAATGAAATTCATACAGTGAACATTTTTAGTTTTGCTGCTATCTGGAGCTATCCTGGTAAAGGTAAGGGTATTGATGTCTTATAGCTTGTCCTAAAGAAGAAGCCCAAGCATTTCATCTTTTTGAATGATCCCCTTTTTGTAGCTGGTTCTTCTGAAGAAAACTCGCTCAATTCTCTCAGGAAAACCGAGTTACGAGTTTAATACTGAGTCTAGTTCATTTCCTTCTCAGTCGGATATATTCGAAGCTAGAAATGCATCACTGAACCTCAGTACCCGTAAGAAGATTCTGGTGAACTTTTAGTTATTTTAACCAATTGGACACTATTTTTAAAGCTGGTGAAAATCTTCACATTCATCTGTTGATGAGTATTCCACTAGTTGATGTCCTGGTAAAGCTCGATGTTTTGAGCCACGCTAAGGCTAGTGAAGAAATGTTTAGAATAAATACCCAGGTAGTAACTCTATGTTTTCTCTTCTTCTTTTAAAAAAAAAAGAAAAAAAAAAGAAAATAGGCTGAGAATAATATTTTACGTTTTTGGGTTTCATTCTTCTGTTTTGTCTCTTCTTTTGTTTTGTTAGATGATTGCATCGCTGGTTAGTTTAATTGTCTGATGCAAGAATTTAAACGAGAATCTTGATATTGTTCATCATGAGGTTAATCATGTTTCAAGGTAGCAGACTGAAGCTGGTAGGATCAAAGCTTCCTCTGAATTTCAACTCCTGCTTGCCACTGCCTTATCTGACTAAATTGCTCTAAAGATTTCTCAAAAAGAAGAATTGATACAGAATGATGACCATATTACTATTCTTGACATGGAGAATAGATAATTAACTAAGCAGACTTGTGAAACTAGAGTCGGGTTGGACGATGTTGCATCTAGTGCTTCATCTTCTAATCTAGCTGGCCAAGAGTCCCTATGAGATAGATTATATTCTTTCCGCGCTGAGATTTCTTTGCCTTTAGCCAATAAGAAACAACTAGATGATCTTTTTAAAGTTTCTAAGGATGATCATGCTTCTTCTTGTACCGAGGCTGCAAGGATCAAAGATGAAATATTCAAAATTATTGTCTCCGGTCCCCATGTCGTTAGCTCGTATTTTTAACCGCTAGCCAGTTCTGGAGATCAAGATGCTTCAGATGCATCTTCTTCTAAGAATGATAGTGATACATCTGATCAGGTTTCCTCTTTATTCTGAAGGCGTTTGAGTTATCTGTAGCAGCGTTGTTGTGTTTCCAAGCATTAAATATATATTTTTTAGGATCTCATGATTTAATTTATATCTTTTTCTTACCTTGTGATTTTTTGGAACTTTTGCCAATTTAAAGTTTTGATGTGTATGTTTTTACATATTTTCACTCTTTTGGATACTCCCCCCATTTTTTGGATAATAAGTTACACAGTTTTTGCATGGTGACACATCTTCATCTAGAGTAAAGTTTGTAGCATGAACTATCATTTTTCAAGAGATATGCATGAAAAATGTGTATCTAGAGTGGGTATATATAGAACCTAAGTGAGCAAAAGCTATTTTATTGAGAAAAAATAGTCGTTCCTAGAGAACAGTGAAATGGAACTATGAGTTTGCCTGATAAAGTAATTTTTTATATCAGCTGAACCCTTGATAACTAGATTCGGTCGATTACATCACTTTTCGTATAAGCTGAACCTTGTCTAAAGAGTGTAAATTTGGAAGCTGAAGTTGCAAATAACCAAACTCATTTTCTACTTAATTAGCACGAGTACATTGTTTTAGGGAAATCAAACTATGAACTAACTAAAAAATTAAGTGACACACGCTACTAATGTATTTCAACCCAATTCTTCAACAAATCCCTACGTGAATCTGTCTGATCAGCCTTCGAGTATATGTCTTCAAATACATGTAACATGAATCGTGCTATAAAAATTGGCAAGTTAGTTGGAAAAACCAAATTAACTTTATTCACTCTATAAACTTGTAGAAACACTTACTTTCTTTCCATCTATAGCTCTGCGATGATATTGATTATCCAATCCAGTATTCTAACATAGTCTCGCATTATATGTCGTATAATATCAATTTTTTTGGCCACCTCTAACTATATAAGTCATTTAGGATTCCCATGTAATTTAAAATGAAATTCTTTGACTCTTTTCCAGGATATCGAATAACGTTCATTAGGGTCACGGTAGGTCGTAACGAATGCTTGAACAAACATTATATCATCTTCTAAGGTGAATGGTTCCATTCGTTTTGACTAATATAAAAAATGAATTTGAGTATGGGGGAAAATATTAAGTTCAGAACTAAGTGATTGGTGCAAAATGGGTTACAAAGTGACTATCTTTTATTGAGAAAACCCCAAACCGATCTTTTATAAAAAAGAAAAAAAAGACTAGTCGTTTTACTTTCATTAGGGACGGGTTCGGCTTATAAGTCAATTTCCATATCAAGTTTTTTTTTCTGTCAGGTTCGACTTGAAACTTATTAGCCGAAGCTAACCCTATAGTTCTATTAATGTGAAGTTCAGCCAGTAAGCAAATTTATAAGACCGGCCGAACCTGGCTCCTTAGTTTCATAAGAGAGGTTCGACTGGTAATTAAATTTACAGGACCAGCCGAACTTGACATTGTCATTCATTAAAAAAAAGAAACCATGATAATCTAACATCTCAATCATCAGAGTGATAATTAACACCCTGAATATCCAATAGATAAACCAACATCCAAAACATCAAAGTGTTTTAAAAAAAACATATTCATTCAGAGTGATCTTGAAAACACTGGGGTTACCAATATACAACACCAACTTTTTCTTACGAAATATGTATGGACAAACTTAACACAACTCCGAGAGTTCAACTCAATCAAGGAATAGTGTCTATAGTTATATCTCTCTCTCTCTCGCAATTAGAATGTTTACAGAACCAAGTCCGTGAACCTAATTACAAAGAGATAACTTGGACGGTACCAAAAACCAATGTCCAAAAAACAATCGAATCGTATCTAACAAACAAGGTCGGATGTATCTACTATGATTTATTAATGGACAACCTGTGATATTTCAATTATAAAGATAAACAATATAATGCAGAAAAAGAAATAACACAAACACCAGAAGTTTTGTTAATGAGGAAACCACAAATGCAGAAAAACCCCGGGACCTAGTCCAGATTGAATACCAAATTGTATTAAGTCGCTACAGACACTAGCGTACTACCAATTAACTTCGGTCTGGAATGTATTTAATCCCGAACTCAGTCTCACACAGATTCAGGTACAGTCGCGTTCCTTACGCCTCTTGAATCCCAGCAGGGCTCCGGGCAATTGATTCCCTTAGCTGAGGTCACACCAACTAAGAGTTGCTTCAACTCAATTGAAGACCCTAAACCAATCTTCCAACCACATAGTAAGCATATATAAGTGATTTCCTTTTACGATCAAAAATTTTGACCAAGGTGATGGAAATCGATAGCAATAGACAAAGTCTAGCTAACCTCAAAATCCGTACTTATGCAACCCGAAGTGCATCCGAGATTATTATTCACCTCACAAGTATAAAACTTGTGGAATCACAAAGTTTGAGATGAAGAGAACTTTGTGATTTCAATCTATCTTGTTCAAGTGATAAATCAACAATCGAACAAGATCTGGATACTCTAGTTATGAAGATGAAAGATAACTGGACCTAGCTTCACGAATCCCTATGAATTCTTTGTAGTCACTAAACCGTAAAAGGGTTTATGGAGAGGACGACTCTAGATACTACTAGGACACACCAAAAAGTAGTGTCAGGATTCAAAGATCCCAGTTGCTTGGAGTTCCCCTTTTATAGACATCTAAAGCATAAGTTGCTTTAGGTTTAAGCTAAGATAGCTTTGGAACCAAGCAAGGTTTGAAAAAAAAACCGTTAAAACGTTCACACCCATATATCATGGCCGTGAGGGTTCCAGAACCGTGTATAAAGACTATGTTCAAGGTGGTTAGCCGAAACTAGCCAATATGAACTTATAAGCTTAACACTTGAAAAAGCGGGGGTCTAACAACCACACCCAATATTGCGCTTAGAAATCTGTATGGACTAAATCCAATATACTTTCAAGAGAATCAACTAGACAATAAGACTCAATCTTTAAAAAAATTATATCAAAGAGTTATATCTCTATTTCTCAATTCAATCTGCAATCAAACAAATAGGAATTTGCGAGCTCGATTGAATATAAGTGTTGATGGTGGTTTTTAGCTTAGGGTTAAAATCGTAAAACCTTGCATCTGATGTGACGTTACTCTGTAAGGAAGCGGAGCCATGAGTGTAAACCTCTTCACTGGCATATTTATTGAGCCGTTCAATATATTTACATGAAATTTATCCAGACTGGAGCATGTAGCAACAATCCCAGATGCTCTGTAAATTTTGGCGCCTTGCCTATATTACTTATTCATATAAGACTCCCTGAGTACTTTTCCCGTGTTCAGTTCCCCAGCAGAACTCTTAATATTGGTATGGCATGACGGATTTTTGTTCACTCGCAATAGAGTAGCGCAAATTTCCAAGTATCAAGATTAAGATCCTTGCATGGAATACTCAGTCAGAAAGCAAAGAATAAACAGAGCCGCGGAGTAGGAGCAACAACGAGGGTAGCGTGGCCATGCCATAGGCTAGCCGACGCCACTTGGCCATGCCCCATGCTACCCAACCTACCCTTATTCCTTTGCCGACCAATCAGGTCGCTTTAAAACTGCCACACTCCCAATGAGTTGTGGTTGGACCCATATTTGCCGGCCCTATTCTCTATCGACCAATCAGGTCACATTAAACCTACCACGCGCTCCAAAAGGGTAGCCATGCCCGTGCTTGGCCGCCCCCTACTTTCATTGACCAATCAGGTTACTCTAAGCCTGCCACAGCTTTGAAAGAGGTGGAAATTGTGTCAAGAGGTCGCCATACCAAGTTAGCTTCCCAAAACCGCGCCAACATACTAACGACATGCCAAACATGCCAAAACAAGCATGCCAATCTCACACGCTAAATAGGCATGCCAAGTGCACATGCCAAACGCGCCACTTACCGCGACATCATGCCAAACCTGCCAAACCACTCTCCGTGCGTAACCAGCTTCACAACGAACATCAATTTGGCTATCCTAACCAGAAGCACGACCATGCTCTAGGGGCGGTGGATGAAACCCTAATTTCTAGTCGTGGCACAAACTATGCCACTCCTGGCCCACAACATGCCACGAGCCGTGGAAACCCTAATAAAGGCATCACAACATGTCACTCGTGGAAATATTGACTCATGTGGCCATTTTTCACATAACGGCCCGACTATGGTTCTTTTGGCATGGCTTTGGCACCGTTTACATGAAACATCGTTGTGCCACGGCCACATGCCGCATGCCATATGCGCTAATTAGGGTTTCGGCATGCCAAACCCTAATTTAGGCAAAGTTTCCGCGCCAACTGAGCCACACAATGTTCCACAAAACATGGGGGATCAATGTGGCCATTGAAACTGATGTTGCCACACCACGTTTGAGTCTAACACCGACATGCCAAAATTTTAGTGGTCATGGCTACGTCAGGCATCACTTGCACCATCGCGCCGCTGGCATGCACAAACTATGCCAGCCATTCCACCGTACCACTGGAATGCACGAACTATGCCAGCCATGCCGCAATGCCGCTGGCATGCACTAAAGGTTCCATTGTGCCACTATCAGGCACCAACAGAAGATAACCATAATCAACGGCTACCCTTCCTCATGAGATGCAATCTCAACCATCCACGTTCGCCACCAGGATGGCAGGCTTGTGGCAAGTTTTGGGAAACCAGCCGCCTAAATCTAGTGGTCATGGCTACGCCAGGCGCCACTTGCACCACCGTGCCACTGGCATGCACGAGCCATGCCAGCCATGACGTACTGCCACTGGCATACACCAAAACGCCACTGTGCCATTATCAGGCGCCAACACAAGGTAGCCATAATCAACGGCTACCCTTCCTCATGAGATGTGATCTCATTCATCGAAGTTTGCCACCAAACTGACAAAATTGTGGCAAGTTTTAGGCTACCATCCAAGACGAGCCTTATAGCATCACATGCTATTCTCCTACGGCAAGCCTCTTGATTTTAACTTGCCACGCGTAGCAAAGTTTTACATGTTTTCCATGAAAACATTCGAGACATCAAACTTGTCAAAAACTGGGGGATATTCATCAGTGTATTGGTCTGGCGGTTTACAGCGTGCGACGTGCAATACGCCCGTTACAAGAAAGTGTCATAAAGTGGGGCGGTTAGTAATGCCAAGAAGTAATGGTGTAAATGGATTCTTCATTATGGAAGCATAATTCTTGACGTTACACGTTACTCCACTCTTCCACCACTCAATCGTTTTCCACTTCCTACGAGGCCAGGGCACGTTTTATTACGACTTGTATAAATAGGTTTCACCTATTTCCACCAGACAACAAGTTTTGGTTGGAGAACAACATAGTATCCAGAAATCACCTGGTAGCTTTCCATTCTTCTAGCCAGTTCTAATTTCTGATACATGTCATAAGCAACCACACCTTCAGGGTCAACGATTCTAGTCTCAACACTTTCTTCGCTTCCCTCCCTAAGACCAACCCTTCTCCTTCACTTTGTGACCGAAGCAAGCCTGGAACGGCCATTTATTGGTCTAGACCAGGATTGTACAGATTGATCTCTCGAATCAAAATTACTCCCGTGCAGTACATTGTTAAGGGTTTAGACTCGTTTCTAATCCACACACACGAATTTACCAAAACCAGCAGAAATCGTTTTCACCCTCAAACAATAAGAAATAACTTGTACGGTATCAAAAACCAATATCCAAGTGTTAATCAATTTAACCAACAACCAAAGGTTGGACTCACAATTGATTGAACTTACGCCCAACCTGTGATATTTCAATTATATAGAAAATATAATGCGGAAAAGAAATAACACAGAAACTGGAAGTTTTGTTAAGGAGGAAACCGCAAATACAGAAAACCCCCGGGACCTAGTCCAGATTTGAACACCACACTGTATTAAGCCGCTACAGACACTAGCCTACTACAAGTTAACTTCGGACTGGAATGTAGTTGAGCCCTAACCAATCTCACACTGATCAACGTACTTACGCCTCTAGAACCACGCCAGATTCTGCGCACTTGATTCCCTTAGGTGTTATCACCCACAACTAAGAGTTGTTACGACCCAAAGTCGAAGACTTGACAAAACAATAAGTCTAACACTGAAAAGTATATTGAATGGATAAATCCGTCTCCCACAGATACACCTATGAGTTTTGTTCGGTATTTTGATAAATCAAGGTGAACAGGAACCAATTGATATACCAGACTTATATTCCCGAAGAACAACCTAGAAATATCAATCATCTCAAAATAATCTTAATTGTATGGTAGCGAAACAAGATATTGTGGAATCACAAACGATGAGACGAAGATGATTGTGACTACTTTTTATCTTGCCTATCAGAGATTAAATCTCGAGCAAATCTTAGAGAAGATAGTACTCAATCACGATAGAAAACAAAAATATCATAACACGCAACTACAGAGAAAATAGTTGGGTTTGGCTTCACAATCCCAATGAAGTCTTAAAGTCGTTAACCTACTGGATTTTTGAAAATCTTAAGGTTAAAGGAGAATCGACTCTAGTCGCAACAAGTATCACACAGGAGGTGTGGGGATTAGGTTTCCCAATTACTGGAGTTCTCCTTTATATAGTCTCCAAATCAGGGTTTGCAATTAATGTTACCTTGGTGTTGATGGTGGTTTTTAGCTTAGGGTTAAAATTGTAAAACCTTGCATCTGATGTGACGCCACTCTGCAAGGAAACTGATCCATGAGTGTCAACCTCTCCGCTGACACATTTATTGAGAAACTCAATATTTTCTTATGAAATTTACCCAGAATGATGCATGTAGCAACAATCCTAGGCATTCTGTAAATTTTGGCACCTTGCCTACATTCAACTAATATAAGTTTCTTTGAATGATTCTTGTGCTATGTTCCCCGGATGAACCCTTAATGTTGATATGGCATGACAATTTGTGTTCACTCGCAGTAGAGTAGCACGAATTTCTAAGTATCAAGGATAAGGTCTGTGCATAAAGTATTGAATAAGAAAGCATGCTGCTCTCTGGCAATGAACTTAAAAGAACTTTTTGTCAACACATATAATTCAATCAATTATCCTGACTGATTTGCAAAAGTTAGGGTTTTGCGCCTTGCACAGTATATCAGACCTTGTTTGTCGAAATCAAGCCTAGGAAAACTAGGTAATTAATCCTCCATGGATTAACATGAGCAGAATCTTGCCCAGAATCAGAAAACAATAATCCGCAGGATAGGAGCAGCAGCAAAGGGAGGCGTGGCCATGACTTAGGCCAATCAGAGCCATTGGCCAAGCCCCATCCTAAACCGGCTCCATCTCCCTCGACCAATCAGGTTGCTCTAAAGCTGCCACGCTCACACCGGAAGTGTAGCCACGCCCGTGCTTGGCCGGTCCCTCTCCTTTATACCGACCAATCAGGTCACTCTAGAATGCGCCACGAGCACTAGAGGTGTGGTCGCGCCTTATGTTTGGCCGACCCCTTTTCTTGACCAATCAAGTCGCTCTAAACTTGCCATCATACGTTAAAGGCCAAACGCACCTTGCGACGCCACCATACCAACTGGCAATCCAAACGTGCCCTGCCACAACACCATATTAATCGGCATGCCAACATGCCACTCTGCCGCAGTAACATGCCAATGTGCCATACATGACGCCATTACGTGCTAATCCACTTTCTGTTCGTGGCCAATGCCATAACGGACTCCAATTAGGATTTAATGGTCGAAACAAGACTTTTGCTTCAGTAGCGTTAGCCGAAACCCTAATTTTTGGTGATAGTCCACAATATGCCACGAGCCACTTTAGCCTTGGCCATGCCGCCAAACCCTAACTTTGGCCACAACGCCAAATCCTAGCCTTGGACATGACACCAAGCCCTAACTTTGGCCACGACGCCAAATCCTAGCCTTGGCCATGCTGCCAAGCCCTAACTTTGGACACGAAGCCAAATCCTTGGCCATGCCACAATTCCACATACGCGGCTATGCCACCATGTCGTAGGCGCATGCCACTACGCCGCGGCTATGCCAATATGCCACTAACAGGTGCCAACAGAATGTGGCCATAATCAACGTCCACTCTCTCTCCTGAATTACAATATTATCCATCCAAGTTTTCCACCGAACCGAAAGACTTGTGGCAACTTTTAGGCGACCCGCCTCCTAAATCTAGTGGTCATGGCTACGCCAGGCGCCACTTGCACCACCGTGCCACTGACATGCACGAGCCATGCCATCCATGCTGCAATGCCGCTGGCATGCACCAAAGGTGCCATTGCGCCGTTACCAGGCGCCAACAGAAGGTAGCCATAATCGACGGCTACCCTTCATCATGAGATGCAATCTCGAACATCCAAGTTTGCCACCGAACCGACAGACTTGTGGCAACTTTTAGGCGACCCGCCGCCTAAATCTAGTGGCCATGGCTACGCCAGGAGCCACTTGCACCACCGTGCCACTGACATGCACGAGCCATGTCAGCCATGCTGCAATGCCGCTGGCATGCACCAAAGGTACCATTGTGCCATTACCAGGCGCCAACAGAAGGTAGCCATAATCGATGTCTACCCTTCATCATGAGATGCAATCTCGGCCATCCAAGTTTTCCACCGAACCGACAGACTTGTGGCAACTTTTAGGCGACCCGCCGCCTAAATCTAGTGGCCATGGCTACGCCAGGCGCCACTTGCACCACCATGCCACTGACATGCACGAGTCATGCCAGCCATGCTGCAATGCCGCTGGCATGCACCAAAGGTGCCATTGCGCCATTACCATGCGCCAACAGAAGGTAGCCATAATCAACGGCTACCCTGCATCATGAGATGCAATCTCATCCATCAAAGTTCGCCACCGAGCCAGCAGGCTTGTGGCAAGTTTCAGGCGACCAGCCAAGACAAGCCTAATAGCACCGCATGCTATTTTTATGCGACAAGCCTCTTGATTTTAACGTTCCACACGTAGCAAAGTGCTACATGTTTTCCATGAAAACACTCGAGACAAACATGTCACAAACTGGGGGATACTCATCAGGGTATTGGTCTGGCGGTTTACAGCGTGCGGCGTGCAATACGCTCGTTACAAGAAAGTGTCATGAAGAAGGGCGGTTAATAATGGCAAGTGTAGTTGCAGGAAATCCTACACTACACCCCTCATATGATTTCATTATTAATCAACTCATTTTTAGGTTTACACTCTTAATTTTATTGATCAATCTTTGAATGTTCTTACAAGAAAAGATAAAGAAATCAAGAATCACCTTTGCTCTAGACTTTCTCTCTCCTGTTTACTTGTTTCTTACTCAAAAAAGATCTCTCTCCTTTCTTTACAACTTGAACGACTATTTATAGGGAAATACATAGTGGATGACAGCTAATCTGTCCTTTATTTTCGGGTATAATCTACGACATTCTCGCAACCTTACAAATATTAATTTCGCAAGCTCTCTAATTTTCGCAGGACTATCACATCTTTCTCGTGATCTTAGCTGACGTCATTTATTATATTCTTCCTAAAATTGTTCTGCGACGCCGTTGTATTGTGTTGTTGATAATTTCGCTGAAATATTGTCGTTGCGAGATTCTGATCCTACATCTTGCCTCTTCTCATATCTTCTCTGAAAAGTAGAGAATGATGTGAGAAATGCCGCAGTTGTTCATCTTTTCATATTCTGCATTTATCACACGTATTCTTTCTTCCATTTGTTTCTTGACACGTCTTCTGTAACCGCTACTTTTCAACCGCTCACGTCTTTTCGTCTTAATGGTGTTTATTTCTTCGAGTAAAAAAAATCTCCTTTATATACTCTTCTTACTCTTCTTTCCACTTTTCTTTTTACCTTCTCTTCTATTTTTATTCTCTCATCTCTGCAACTCTGTTATTCTTCTGCAAGTTCTGCTGCTGTAATTTCCCCCCC